>NC_135987.1:222756-280256 GCF_053455715.1 Rhinoraja longicauda | reverse complement strand
AACACCACTTCCCGACTAACCTGGATTTCCCTCAGTTCCTCCATCTCATTAGACCCCCGGTCCCCTGCTATTTCCAGCGGATTGTTTATGTCTTCCTTAGTGAAGACAGAACCAAAGTTGTTGTTCAATTGGTCTGCCATCTCCTTGTTCCCTATGATCAATTCACCTGTTTCTGACTGAAAGGGACCTACATTTGTTTTAACTAATCTTTTTCTCTTCACATATATATAAAAGCTTTTGCAGTCAGTTTTTATGTTCCCTGCCAGTTTTAGAGTCATAGAGTCATAGAGTCCTACAGCACAGGAAGAGGCCCTTCGGCCCATCGTGTCCGTGCCGCCCGTTACCAAACACAGTCTAATTTTAATCCCATTTTCCCGCATTTGGACCGTAGCCCTGAATGTTGTAGCATTTCAAGTGCCCATCCAAATGCCTCTTAAACGTTGTGAGTGTTCCCACCTCCACCACCACCTCAGGCAGTGAGTTCCAGACTCCAACCACCCTCTGGGTGAAAAAGTTATTTCTTATATCCCCCCGAAACCTCCCTCCCCTTACCCTGTATCTATGTCCCCTCGTTGTTGAACCTTCCACCAGTGGAAGAAGTTCCCCGCCATCTACCTTATCTATGCCCCTCATGATCTTGTACACCTCGATCATGTCCCCTCTCAGCCTTCTCTGCTCCAGGGAAAACAACCCCAGTCTGCTCAGTCTCTCCTCATAGCCGAGGCCCTTCATTCCTGGCAGCATCCTGGTGAATCTCCTCTGTACCCTCTCCAAAGCTATCACATCCTTTCTATAATGTGGTGACCAGAACTGTGCACAATACTCCAGCTGTGGCCTCACCAGTGTTCTGTACAATTCCATCATTACCCCCCTACTTTTATATTCAATGCCCCGTCTAATGAAGGCCAGTAACCCATAAGCCTTTTTGACCACCCTGTCTACCTGTCCTGCTGCCTTCAAGGACTTGTGTACCTGTACTCCAAGGTCCCTCTGTAGCCCTGTCTTCCCTATGGTCCTTCCATTCATGGTGTACTCCCTCTCCAAGTTATTCCTGCCAAAGTGCATCACCTCGCACTTTTCAGGATTAAATTCCATCTGCCACTGTTCCGCCCATCTGACCATCACATTTATATCTTCCTGCAGCTCGCAGATCCCTTCCTCGCTATTCACCAACCCCCTAACTTTGTGTCATCTGCAAACTTGCTGATCATGTCCTGTACGTTGACATCCAGATCATTAATGTAGATTACAAACAGTAAGGGACCCAACACCGATCCCTGCGGCACCCCACTGGACACCGGCCTCCAGTCACAGAAGCAACCTTCTACCATCACCCTCTGCCTTCTGTCACTAAGCCAGTTTTTTTATCCATTTTACCAAGGTGCCCTGGATCCCATGGGCTCTTACCTTCTTGACTAGTCTCCTGTGTGGGACCTTGTCAAAAGCCTTACTGAAATCCATGTATACCACTTCCACTGCACTACCCCCATCTACCTCCTTGGTCACCCCTTCAAAAAATTCAATCAAGTTAGTCAGACACGACCTTCCATTAACAAAGCCATGTTGACTATCCTTAATTAACCCTCGATCCTCCAAGTGAAGACTGATTCTGTCCCTCAGAATCTTTTCTAGCAGCTTCCCCACCACCGATGTCAGACTCACCGGCATATAGTTCCCAGGTTTATCCCTACTGCCCTTTTTAAATAATGGCACCACATTAGCTATCCTCCAGTCCTCCGGTACATCCCCTGTTGCAAGAGAGGCGCTGAAAATTTGTGCCAGAGCCCCCGCAATCTCCTCCCTTGCCTCTCTCAGCATCCTGGGATACATCTCGTCAGGGCCCGGAGGCTTATCCACTTTTAAGCCTGCCAGAGCCTGCAGCAACGCCTCCCTGTCAATAGCAATATGCTCAAGAACATCACAACCCTCCTGCTCCATATCTAAGTTGGCATCGCCCTCCTCTCTCGTAAAAACAGATGCAAAAAAATCATTTAAAACATCTCCTACATCCTCTGGCTCCACACACAGCTTTCCACGGTGGTCCCTGATGGGCCCCACTCTTTCCCTCGTTATCCTCTTACCCTTGATATACTTATAGAACACTTTGGGATTTTCTTTTATTTTGCCCGCTAGTGCTATCTCATGGCCCCTTTTTGCTCTCCTAATTTCTTTTTTAAGAACCGCCCTACACCTTCTGTATTCCTCTAATGATGCCTGTGCCTCAAGTTCTTTATGCCTTCCAAAAGCCCCCCTTTTTTCGAATCAATCCTACTATATCGTTCGACATCCAAGGTTCTTTGGACTTGTTTGTCCCACCCTTAAACTTTAGGGGAACATGCTTCCTCTGTACTTTTTCAATTATTCCTTTGAATGACTCCCACTGTTCTGATGCGGTGCTCCCCACGAGAAGCTGATCCCAGTCCACCAGGGCCAACTTCTGCCTTATCAGATTAAAATCGGCCTTGCCCCAATTTAGAAATTTTCCCTCAAGTCCCTCTTTATCCTTTTCCATTACCACCTTAAATATCACTGAATTGTGATCACTGTCACCAAAGTGCTCTGCTACTGACACTTCAGCTACCTCATTTCCCAAGATTATGTCCAATACCGCCCCATCCCTTGTTGGACTTTCAACATATTGGCTCAAAAAGCCCTCCTGGATGACTATTACGAACTCTGCACCCTCTGGGTCCTTGACACTTTGGCTATCCCAATCAATATTCGGGAAGTTGAAATCCCCTACTATTACTACCCTGATGTTTTCACACACCCCCGAGATTTGCCTACAAATATGTTCTTCTATTTCCCTCTGACTGTTTGGGGGTCTGTAGTATACACCCAGTAAGGTGCATGCCCCTTTTCTATTTCTCAATTCCACCCAAATAGCCTCATTTAAGGAACCCGCTAATATGTCATCCCTTCTTACAGCAAAAATAGATTCTTTGATTAATACTGCAACACCCCCTCCCCTTTGTCCCTGCTCTTTGTCACTCCTGAAGATTTTATATCCTGGAATATTGAGCTGCCAGTCCTGCCCTTCCTTCAACCATGTTTCCGTAATGGCAACAATGTCGTACTCCCATGTGTTCAGTAACACCTTCAATTCACCCCCCTTGCTTCCAATACTCCGTGCATTAAAATAAATGCCGTTCAGACTTGCCCTACCCCATTGTGCTGGGGCATTCTTGTTCTGCCTCCCAATCTGACCAGTTTTTTCCTCTATATTTCCCTTCTCCTCACCCCCTATACATGCTCCATGCTGTATCCCAACCCCCTGCCAAATTAGTTTAAACCCTCCCCAACAGTGCTAGCAAACCTCCCCGCCAGGATATTGGTCCCCCTCTGGTTAAGGCGGAGACCGTCCGGCCTATAAAGTTCCCACCTTTCCCAGAAACAGGCCCAATTATCCAGAAAAACTCATAATTATCCATAAAACTCAGAATTATCCATAAAACTCATAATCTATTTTCCCTTTCCTAATTAAGCCCTTTGTCCTCCTCCGCTGGACTCTCAATTTCTCCCAGTCCACTGGTATGCTACTTTTTCTGGCTAATTTATATGCTTCATCTTTTGTTTTAATACTATCCTTGATTTCCCTTGTTAGCCACGGATGCACTACCTTTCCTGGTTTGTTCTTTTGCCAAACTGGGATGAACAAATGTTGTAGTTCATCCATGCAATCTTTAAATGCCTTCCATTGCATGTCCACCGTCAACCCTTTAAGTATAAATTGCTAGTCTATCTTGGACAATTCACGTCTCATACCCTCAAAGTTACCTTTCTTTAAGTTCAGAACACTTGTTTCTGAATTGACTTTGTCACTATCCATCCTAATGAAGAACCACCATATTATGGTCACTTTTGCCCAAGGGGCCTCGCAAAACAAGACTGCTAACTAACCCTTCCTCATTACTCAATACCCAGTCCAGAATGGCCTGCTCTCTCGTTGGTTCCTCGACATTTTGGTTTAGAAATCCATCTCGCAAACATTCCTAGAAATCCTCTTCCTCAGCACCCCTGCCAATTTTGATCACCCAATCTATATGTAGATTTAAGTCACCCATTATAACTGCTGCACCTTTGGTGCACGCATTTCTAATCTCCTGTTTGATGCCATCCCCAACCTCACTACTGCTGTTAGGTGGCATGTACACAACTCCCACTAGCGTTTTCTGCCCTTAGTGTTTCGCAGCTCTACCCATATCGCTTCCACATCCTCCAAGCTAATGTCCTTCCTTTCTATTGCGTTTATCTCCTCTCTAACCAGTAACGCTATCCCACCTCCTTTTCCTTTCTGTCTATCCCTCCTGAATATTGAATATCCCTGAATGTTCAGCTCCCAGCCTTGGTCACCCTGGAGCCATGTCTCCGTAATCCCAACTATATCATATTCATTAATAACTATCTGCACATTCAACTCATCCACCTTATTATGAATGCTCCTTGCATTGAGACACAAAGCCTTCAGGCTTGTTTTTACAACAGTCTTACCCCTTATACAATTATGTTGAAAAGTGGCCCTTTTTGATTTTTGCCCTGGATTTGTATGCCTGCCACTTTTAGTTTTCACCTTGCTACCTATTGCTTCTACCCTCATTTTACACCCCTCTGTCTCTCTGCTCATGCTCCCATCACCCTGCCACATTAGTTTAAATCCTCCCCGACAGCACTAGCGAACACTCCCCCAAGGACATTGATTCCATTCCAGCTCAGGTGCAGACCGTCCTGTTTGTACTGGTCCCACCTCTCCCAGAACTGGTTCCAATGTCCTAGACGTTTGAATCCCTCCCCCTTGCACAATTTCTCAAGCCACGTATTCATCTGTAATATCCTCCTATTTCTAATCTGACTAGCACGTGGCACTGGTAGTAATCCAGAGATTATTACCTTTGAGGTCCTACTTTTAAGTTTATCTCCTAGCTCCCTAAATTCACCTTGTAGGACCTCATCCCGTTTTTTTACCTATATCGTTGGTGCCAATGTGCACCACGACTACTGGCTGCTCTCCCTCCCCCTTCATGAGATTGATCCCTGGGATGGCGTGACTTTCACATGAGGAAAGATTGAAAAGACAAGGCTTGTGTTCACTGTTGAGAAGGATGAGAGGGGATCTTATGGAGACATATAGAATTAAAAATGGACTGGACAAGCTGGATGCAGGAAAAATATACCCAATGTTGGGCGAGTGAAGAAACAGGGATCACAATCTTAGAATAAAGGAGAGGCCATTTAAAACTGAGGTGAGAAGGATCTTTTTCAATCAGAGTTTTGAATTTGTGGAATTCTCTGACACAGAGGGCAGTGGAGGGCAAATTACTGGATGAAGTTAAGCGAGAGTTAGATAGAGCTCTGGGGGCTCGTGGGATCAAGGGATGGTACGGTAACGCGGCACGGTAGCGCAGCGGTAGAGTTGCTGCTTTACAGCGAATGCAGCGCCGGAGACTCAGGTTCGATCCTCACTACGGGTGCTGCACTGTAAGGAGTTTGTACGTTCTCCCCGTGACCTGCGTGGGTTTTCTCTGAGATCTTCGGTTTCCTCCCACACTCCAAAGACGTACAGGGATGTAGGTTAATTGGCTGGGTAAATGTAAAAATTGTCCCTAGTGGGTGTAGGATAGTGTTAATGTACGGGGATCGCTGTGCGGCACGGACTTGGAGGGCCGAAAAGGCCTGTTTCCGGCTGTGTATATATGATATGATATGATGATATGGGTAAAAGTTGAGCACAGTTTATTGTGGATGATCAGCCATGATCACATTGAATGGCGGTGCAGGCTCGAAGGGCCGAATGGCCCCTCCTTGCCCTATTGTCTATGTTGCTATGTTTCTATGTTAAAGCAGCACCTGCAGGTTTTTTTCCTGCACAAGAAACATAGATTTGCGCCGAGAGGAGAAGGTTTTAATAGCAGTCGAAGGGGAAACTTTTATCTCACAGAGGATATATGTAAGAAAATAACTGCAGATGCTGGTACAAATCGAAGGTATTTATTCACAAAATGCTGGCGTAACTCAGCAGGTCAGGCACCATCTCGCGAGAGAAGGAATGGGCGACGTTTCGGGTCGAGACCCTTCTTCAGACTGATGTCAGGGGGGCGGGACAAAGGAAGGATATAGGTAGAGACAGGAAGATAGAGGGAGATCTGGGAAGGAGGAGGGGAAGAGAGGGAGAACTATCTAAATTTGGAGAAGTCGATGTTCATACCACTGGGCTGCAAGCTGCACAGGCGAAATATGAGGTGCTGTTCCTCCAATTTCCGGTGGGCCTCACTATGGCACTGGAGGAGGCCCATGACAGAAAGGTCAGATTGGGAATGGGACGGGGAGTTGAAGTGCTCGGCCACCGAGAAATCAGATTGGCCAACGCGGACCGAGCGCAGGTGTTGAGCGAAGAGATCGCCGAGCCTGCATTTGGTCTCGCCGATGTAAATAAGCTGACATCTGGAGCAGCGGATGCAATAGACGAGGTTGGAGGAGGTGCAGGTGAACCTCTGTCTCACCTGGAAAGACTGTTTGGGTCCATGGATGGAGTTGAGGGACAGGTGTTGCATCTCGTGTGGTTGCAGGGGAAAGTGCCCGGGGATGGGGTGGTTTGGGTAGGAAGGGACGAGTGGACCAGGGAGTTACGGATGAAACGGTCTCTGCGGAACGCAGAAAGGGGAGGGGATGGGTAGATATGGCGAGTTGTGGAGTCCCGTTGTAGGTGAAGGAAATGTTGGCGGATGATTTGTTGGATACGCTGGCTGGTGGGGTGGAAGGTGAGAACGAGGGGGATTCTGAACCTTGTTAAGAGTGCAGGGAGGGGGAGCAAGAGCAGTGCTGCGGGATCTAGAAGAGACCCTAGTAAGAGCCTCATCTACAATGGAAGAGGGGAAGCCCCGTTTTCTGAAGAACGAGGACATCTCTGATGCCCTAGTGTGAAACACTTCATCCCCGGCGCAGATGCGGCGTAGACGGAGGAATTGGGAGTAGGGGATAGACTTTTTGCAGGGGACCGGGTGGGAAGAGGTGTAGTCCAGATAGCTGTGCGAGTCAGTGGGTTTATAGTAGATGTCAGTCACTAGTCTGTCTCCTGTGATGGAGATGGTGAGGTCCCGAAACGGGAGGGAGATGTCGGAGATAGTCCAGGTATATTTAAGGGAAGGATGGAAATTGGAAGTGAAGTGTATGTCAGTGAATTCTGCATGGGTACAAGAGGTAGCACCAATGCAGTCGTCGAGGTAGCGGAGGTAGAGTTCCGGGATGGGGCCGGTGTATGCCCGGAACAGGGATTGCTCGACATACCCGACAATGAGGCAAGCGTAGCTAGGGCCCATGCGAGTGCCCATAGCTACACCTCTGGTTTGGAGGAAGTGGGAGGAGTCAAAGGAGAAGTTGTTAAGGGTGAGGACCAGCTCTGCTAGGCGGAGGAGAGTGTTGGTAGATGGGGATTGGCTTGTTCTACGGTCGAGGAAGAAACGGAGGGCTTCGAGACCATCCTTGTGGGTGATGGAAGGGTAGAGTGACTGGACATCCATGGTAAAGATGAGGGAGTGGGGGCCTGGGAACCGGAAGTTATCGAGGAGATGGAGAGCGTGTGAGGCGTCTTGGACGTAGGTGGGGAGGGATTTAACCAGGGGGGATAGGATGGAGTCGAGGTAGGTAGAGATAAGTTCGGTGGGACATGAGCAGGCAGAGACAATGGGTCTGCCGGGACAGTTCTGTTTATGGATATTAGCTAGGAGATAATATCGGGCCGTGCGGGGCTGGGGAACTAAAAGTTTGGAGGCATTGGAGGGTAGATCGCCGGAAAAGGTGTGGTCCGTGATGGTGCTGATGATAAAGGTCTGGTGTTTGTCGGTGGGGTCATGGTCCTGGGATAAGTAGGAAGAGGTGTCTGAGAGTTGTTGTCTGGCCTCAGTCCGGTAGATGTCAGCAAGCCAGACTACCACAATATCAATAGTCAATAGTCGTTTATTTGTCACATACACATAAATGTGTAGTGAAATGAAACATTACCCGCAGTTGAACAATAAGACCAATAAGATTAATCAATAAAAATGCAATAACACATACAATCACAACTAACACCAAACAAAAAGAAACATCCATCACATTGAGTCTCCTCCAGTCCCTCCTCACTGTGATGGAAGGCCAGAATGTATTTTTCTCTTCCCTGCCGTCTTGTCCCGCGGTCAGGCTGTTGGAGTTGCCACGTCGGGGCGGTCGGGGCTCCCGATATTGAAGCCCCCGCTGGGCGGTGAAAAATCCCACGTCCTATTTCAGGCCGCGACGGACGGTGAAAGGTCCGTGGCGGGCCGACCCAAGCCCCGACTGCAGGCAAGCCTCCACAGCACCTCCCTTTTCAGCGGGTTTGATGATTGTCCGGGTTGTTCCAGAATACAATACAATACAATACAAAGCTTTATTTGTCATTCGGTACCGAGGTACGGAACGAAATTACATTGCAGTCACACACAAAAAAAAAAGAACACAAGGCACATGACCCCAACACAAACATCCATCACAGTGACTCCAAACACCCCCTCAGTGTGATGGAGGCAACAAAACTTCCACTCTCTTCCCCACGCCCACGGACAGACAGCTCGTCCCCGACCGACCCGCACAGTCCCCGCAAGGGGATGGAGGTCCCCGCGGCCGAGCCGCATCGGGCGCTGAAAAGTCCCGCGGCCGAGCCGGGCGATGGAAGGCCACGCGGCCGAGCCGTATCGGGTGCTGAAACGTCCCGTGACCGAGCCGGGCGATGGAAGGCCCCGCGGCGGTACCGTGCGCTGCTATGTCCCGCGGCCGAGCCGCACCAGCGATGTAAAGTCCCGCGGCCGAGCCGCGCCTGGCGCTGAACCGTCCCGCGGCCGCGCCGGGCGATGGTTGGTTCCGCGACCGAGCCGCACCAGCGATGTAAAGTCCCGCGGCCGAGCCGCACCGGGCGATGGAAGGCCCTGCGGCCGAGCCGCACCAGCGATGTAAAGTCCAGCGGCCTAGCCGCGCCGGGAGATGTTAGGTCCCGCGGCCGAGCCGCACCAGCGATGTAAAGTCGCGCGGCCGAGCCGCACCGGGCGATGGAAGGCCCCGCGGCCGAGCCGCACCAGCGGTGTAAAGTCCAGTGGCCTAGCCGCGCCGGGTGATGTTAGGTCCCGCGGCCGAGCCGCACCAGCGATGTAAAGTCCCGCGGCCGAGCCGCGCCTGGCGCTGAACCGTCCCGCGGCCGCGCCGGGCGATGGTTGGTTCCGCGACCGAGCCGCACCAGCGATGTAAAGTCCCGCGGCCGAGCCGCACCGGGCGATGGAAGGCCCTGCGGCCGAGCCGCACCAGCGATGTAAAGTCCAGCGGCCTAGCCGCGCCGGGAGATGTTAGGTCCCGCGGCCGAGCCGCACCAGCGATGTAAAGTCGCGCGGCCGAGCCGCACCGGGCGATGGAAGGCCCCGCGGCCGAGCCGCACCAGCGGTGTAAAGTCCAGTGGCCTAGCCGCGCCGGGTGATGTTAGGTCCCGCGGCCGAGCCGCACCAGCAATGTAAAGTCCCGCGGCCGAGCCGCACCGGGCGATGGAAGGCCCCGCGGGCGATGGAAGGCCCGCGGCCAAGCCGCGCCCCGCGCCGTGAGGAAGAAACCTAAAAAGGAAAGGCTTCCCCCACCACCACCCCCCACCCCCCCACACATACACAGCCGAAAAACAAAAACAAAAACCATCCCAACACCGACACACAACAAAAAAAAGGAAAAAAGACGAACAGACTGCCAGCGGCTCGCAGCCGTTAGGCGCCGCCACACGTGACCCCACGAATGAGTGCAGGGCTGCACGCTCAGGAGGGGAGAGGTTAGAGTTGGTCAGGGGAGTGGAGAATTTGAGGCGGTTAATGTCACAACGGCAGTTGGAGATGAAAAGTTCTGGTGAGGGTAGTTGGCCAACCGGGGGGGGGGGGGTGTCCAAGAGGAGGGGGGCCGTTGGAAACGGGAGAAGGGGTCATCAGTGGGAAGGGACTCCTTCCCATGGAAAAAGGCTCGGAGGCGGAGGCGGCGGAGGAAGATCTCCACGTCATGGCGGACCCAGAACTCGTTGATGTGGGGACGGAGGGGAACAAAGGTAAGGCATCTGCTGAGGACAGACCGTTCGGTGTCTGAAAGGGGGAGGTCATGGGGGATGGTGAACACCCGGCAATGGTGGGGGTTGGGGTCGGTTGGAGGCAGGGGGGCAGGTGGTGGGGGAGGGGATATATGGTGAGGGGATGGTGGGTTGGCAGGGCAGAGAGGGGCATGAGAACCGATGTGGGGAGTACTAGGGGTCGCCTGGCTAGAGGGGGAATGGGGGACCCAGTGGAGGACTGGCTGCGTTTACCTGTAGTAGGGGATGGGCAGTATGACCCAGCGGTGCTGCGGGACTCTGCCTGATGGGGGCTGTGGGCCCAGCGCGGTGTCTGTGGGCCGGGTGAAGCTGCGGCCTGTTGTTGGTCCTGGGAACCGGGTACAGCGAAGGCTGCGACCTGCCGCTGGGCGGTGGAGCGGCGCGGGTCGACACGGTCGCTGGGGGAGGCCCGCGGTGACCTGGAGCCCGGGTAACTGGCGGTCGGCTTGGTCAGCGGATGGCCGGGAAGGACGTCGGCGGCGGTGAAGAGGTCGGGAAGGTCGGCGGCGTTGAAGAGGTCAGGAAGGGCGGCGGCGGCGGTGAAGAGGTCGGGAAGGTCGGCGGCGGTGAAGAGCTCGGGAAAGTCGGCGGCGGTGAAGAGGCCTTGGACGTCGGCGGCAGCGGCACCGGGGAGGCTGTGGAGGTCGGAGGCAGCGGCGGTGGAAGCCTCAGGTAGGCCTTGGACGTCTGCGGCAGCGGCCCCGGGGAGGCAGCGGATGTCGGCGGCGGCAGCCTCTGTTAGGCCTCGGAAGTCGGCGGTGGCGGCCCCGGGGAGGCGGTGGGCGTCGGCGGCGGCAACTTCGGTGATCCGAGCCTGGGATCGGCTGGGGAGGCGGTGAGGATCGGTATTGCACCTGGTGGCAGCAATGGCGTAGCGGGACCCGGCCTCGTGGTGTGCGGGCGGACAGGAGGAGCGGACCAGCGGTGGTGCTCGGGGCCTGCGGGCGGTCGAGTCGCTGCCGAGGAGTGTCGTTGGAGGCAGCGGTCTGGAGGCGGGTGAGTTTGCGAGCCTTGATGGATTCCAGGTAGGCGAGGAATCGAATGTTGAGGGCGCGGATTCGGCGAAGAATAAAGTACAGTTGAGGCCCGTTGCAGGTGTGGGTTAGTGAGGCCCGAAGCTGTGGGAGAGTCAGAGCGAGGGCCTGCTGGTGCCGGCACATCCCAGTCAGGGTACAACGCAGGGGACTGAAGGAAAATTGTCCTGGAAAGCGGCAGATGGTCTGTTGGAGCCTGTGGTCCGGGTTGGGTCCAAATTGGGAGGTCTGGAAACGGAGCTGGAATCCCAGAGGCAGAAGATGGAGACGCAGGCAAGTCCCAAGAAAGCAGATGTGTCTGTGGTAGCGAGTCTGGGTCAAAATGTGGTCGTAGAGTAGGAGTGTGGGAGAAATCACAGAGGGGGAGCAACGAGAGAGCATGTTGCTAAACTCTCGTCGAAGAGAGGAGGAGAACTTCTTCAAAGTGAACATACCTTGAGGAGAAATCGCAGTGGAGCAACAGGTAGTATAAGAAAATAACTGCAGATGCTGGTACAAATCGAAGGTATTTATTCACAAAATGCTGGTGTAACTCAACAGGTCAGGCAGCATCTCGGGAGAGAAGGAATGGGCGACGTTTCGGGTCGAGACCCTTCTTCAGACTGATGTCCGGGGGGCGGGGCAAAGGAAGGATATAGGTGGAGACAGGAAGATAGAGGGAGATCTGGGAAGGGGAGGGGAAGAGAGGGATAGAGGATCTATCTAAAGTTGGAGAAGTCGATGTTCATACCACTGGGCAGCAAGCTGCCCAGGCGAAATATGAGGTGCTGTTCCTCCTATTTCCGGTGGGCCTCTCTATGGCACTGGAGGAGGCCCATGACAGAAAGGTTAGACTGGGAATGGGAGGGGGAGTTGAAGTGCTCGGCCACCGGGAGATCAGATCGCACAGAGGATGGTGGGTGTCTGGGATGATTTGCCAGACGAAGTATTTGAGGCAGATGCGTTATGTCAGCATACAAAATACATTTGGGATTACGTGGTAACAGGGCAAACTGGCGAACGGGATCAGTTTAGATGCCTCAACTTCGTCGGCATGGGCGAGTTGGGTTGAAATCGCTATGCGACTTTGTGACAATGAGAGATGGAACCAAGTGCTAAACAGTGGAATGAACTACGAGGGTGATAAGCGGGAACACACAGCTATCAGTGCCGGAATCTAATAAGTAAGGATGGTGAAAATGGGTTGAAATTAACGGGAGAGAAGGATGGGCAGATGGGACCACCAGGGAAATCGATCGAGTGTGAAATATGAGGGTAATAGTTGCATGGGGCTAGGGAAGATAGGCGCGAAACTGAGCGACGGTATCAGGAAGAATGTGTGGAAAAGGGGTGACCATGAGAAGTCTAGAAGGAAAGAGCGAACCGAAGGGGTGTAGAATAAGTTGAGTGTCATCTGAACAAAGGGCAATTCAACATACATAACATTTAATTGTACTCTACCCACGCGGAATATGAGGCGCTTTAGAAAATGCTGCTTTAGTTTATTTGAGCCCTCACACTCGCAGTGGAAAAGGCCGAGAACGGTCATGTGGAAGAGGGAGTGGCAAGAGAAGAGGAAATTTCATGCAATCGGAAGCAGATTTACGGACAGAGCGCATATGCTCCGCTAATCGGCCCTTTCCTCCCATTATTTTATCTACCTACTAGCCACACATTACAACCAGCGGGTCCCTTTTCCGACGTGGCTCCATCTGCTCGTCTCCGCTAGTGGGTGCTACTATTATTTCTTTATCACTTTCTCCCTCAGAAAGTAGTAAATCTGTGGAATTCTCTGCCTCAGAAGGCAGTGGAGGCCAATTATCTGAATGCTTTCAAGAGGGAGTTAGATAGAGCTCTTAATGATAGCGGAGTCAGGGGGTATGGGGAGAGACCAGGAACGGGGTACTGATTGAGAATGATCAGCCATGATCACATTGAATGCCGGTGCTGGCTCGAAGGGCCGAATGGCCTCCTCCTGCATCTATTGTCTATTGTCTATTTTCTATTGTCTATTGTCTATTTATATATCAGATTCCAGTACTGGTAGCCTTTTTATTCCCAACTGCCGCTCACTTAACTGACAAACATCCTCACCCTCCCATTCACCTAGCTGTCCCCCACATGTGTACATTTGCTGCTTTATGAAGCCGTTCCATTCTTCCATGCTCCTATTTCCTCCTACATTGTTCAGTTACAAAGTCGAAGGTTCATCTGCAAGCAGGCAAAAATTGTAGCACTTCGGGAAACCACGTGAGCAGCGGACGAATGGGTTAACGCACACAGAGCACCAAACACTGGATCAAACTGTTGGCCCCAGCATCATTCATTGTCATATGGGGAATCGTGTAAAACAATGAAACGTAAGGATTATGTATTTACTCCTTAAAGGGGCGACATAGGGAGAAAAGGGGCACAAATGGTATGTAGTACGCTTCATCTCATCAGACGGAGCATAGTGTGCAAAATATGGGTAGTCATGTTTCAACTGTACAAGTTGGCGAGGTCGTGAAATGGACATAGTGCGAAGTTCTGGTACCCAGACTAGAGCGATGATGTAATTCAGCTCGAGATAGAGCAGGAAAGCTCCACAAGGATGTGGCAGGGACATCAATTTAGCCAGGACACCTGGGATTGCTTTCCGTGGAGGGAAGGAGGAGTAGGAGTGACCTGATAGCGATTTATAACATAATACTGAATATAGATGTGAATGCTTCCAGACATTTCCCAGGGTAGATTAGTCTGAAACTAGATTAGACAACTCTTGCCAAGTAGGGAGATTCGCTTGCGATGAAGGCAAATAAAGCGATGACATGATACATAAATATGCGGGTAAAGCAAACTTTCTGTTGCCCTGGACAGTTTCTCGAGGCACAATAAGACGTAGGTCTACTGTATCATCGTCTTCCTTGCGGCGGACTACAGTCAGTAAGAATTGATAAGCGAATTTCCTCCTCGATAGACATCAGCGCATGAACTCTGTGCTGCGTGCTCGTTTGCCTGCTCTACTCATTCGAGTTATTGTTAGGCCAGGTATACTTCCCACACTTTCTTTATATATACCAACATTGTCGCACAAATGACGGGTAACGACGAATTAGAATGGAGGAGGGAGACTGAAAATCTGATTGAATTATGTCAGAACACGAATCTTGCTCTCAACGTCTGCAGAATCAAGGAACTGTCTCTTGACTTTGGAAGAGGAACAGCAATAGTCCACGAGACTGTCTCCCTCAATGTTTTAGCTGATTCGAGGACTTCAAGATCCTGGGCGTGCTTATCTTCGAAGATCTGCCCCGGGCACACAAGACTAATGTAATCGTGGAGAAAGCCCGTCAATGCCGTCGCTTCCTCAGGTGATTCTCCATGTCGACCAATACTCGCTTGACATGGGTTATAGCACGCTGGTTTGTTGCGTCAAGGCCTGATTCCGTAACTCCCCGGAAAGATGCTTTCAGAGAGAGATGGACATTGCCTGGACCATTAAAGGCACTGACACTCCCACCATCGAAGGGTTCTATCGGAGGTGTTGCCTGTAAAATGTAGCCATATCTTCAGCGACCTACCCGACCTTGGCTACGCTGTCGTTTCGCTCTTGCTATCGAGAATAAGTCGTAGGACACTAAACCGTGTTAACTAGGCCAAAAAAGAGCTTTCCAACAACCATCGGGCTATAAAACATTATATACTACGAACCTTAACTATGGGTTTCGACTGACTTTGGTTGCACTAAGGACTTCCTGTTTTTGCATTTCAATTGGTGTTACCATATTATTTTTGTGTTTATTATATAGTATCTCTGTATGAATGATTGAATGAATGATGAACGAATGAATGAATGAATGAATGAATGAATGAATGAATGAATTAGTTTATTGGCCAAGTATGCACACACAAGGAATATGCCTTGGTGCCCCGCTCACAAATGACAACACAAACATACAGTTAACAATTAAGAATAAAGCAGAAACACGTCAAAACAATAAGGATACAGCATTACAGTCTAACCATGTGGGTAAAAATAAACCAGAGCAAAAAAAGAGACTACAGACTTTGGTTATTGAGTAGAACTATCACTCGTGGGAAAAAAAGCTGTTTTTATGTCTGGCTGTGGCTGCTTTGACAGTCCGGAGTCGCCTTCCAGACGGAAGTGCTTTAGAGTTTCTGGCTAGGATGAGAGGGGTCAGAGATGATCTTGCCCGCACGGTTCCTGGCCCTTGCAGTGTACAGTTCGTCAATGGGGGGAAGGTTGCAGCCAACAATTTTCTCAGCTGTGCGAACGATCCGTTGCAGCCTCCGGATATCGTGCTTGGTGGCTAAGCCAAACCAGACCATGATGGAGAAGGTGAGGACGGACTCAATGATAGCAGTATAGAATTGGACCATCATTGCCTGTGGCAGATTGTGGTTCCTCAGTTGCCGCAGGACGTATATCCTCTGTTGGGCCTTTTTGACTGTGGAGTCGATGCCCCCCCCCCGCCATTTAAGGTCTCTGGAGATGATGGTTCCAAGGAACTTAACTGACCCCACAGATGTGATTGTGGTGTTGTTGATGGTGAGTGGAGGAAGGGTAGGGGATCTCTTCAAAAGTCTACAATTAGTTCCACTGTCTTGATAGCATTGAGCACCAGGTTGTTGCGATGGCACCAGGACGCCAGCTGTGTCACTTCCCATCTGCAGGCAGATTCCACCCCATCCTGGATCAGTCCATTCAGGGTAGTGTCATCCGCAATCTTGAGGAGCTTGACAGAGGAGTCTGTGGAGGTGCAGTCGTTGGCATAGAGAGAGTAAAGGAGAGGGGAGAGTACACAGCCTGGTGGTGCTCCTATGCTGAGGGTCTGCGGGTCCGAGATGTGCTTTCCCAGCCACACATGCTGCTTCCTGTCCGTCAGGAAGTTGATGACCCACTGACAGAGGGTTTCAGGCACAGTTAACTGGGAGAGATTGTAGTGTAGTAGCTCTGGCACAATGAGGTTAAAAGCAGAGCTAAAGTCCACAAACAGAATCCTGGCATAGGTCCCCTTGAGGTCTAGGTGCTGGAGGAAGAAGTGCAGGCCTAGGTTGACCGCGTCAACCACCGATCTACTAGCCCTGTATGCAAACTGCAGGGGGGGGGGCAGCAGGGGTTTGCGATGTTTATCAGCTGGGCCAGCACAAGTCTTTCAAAGGTCTTCATCACTACAGTGGTAAGTGCGACAGGCCTGTAGTCATTAAGGCCTTGTCTTTTGGGGTACATGGACAATAGTGGAGACCTTGAAGCAGGCAGGGACAGTGCAGGTTTGCAGGGTTGAAAATATTTGTGTAGATCGGCGAAACATTGTCCGGTCCTGGAGATTTCCGGCTTTTCTGTTTTCTGAATACCCTCGCCACCTCTGCAATTTCTATTGTTAAACTGGAGTCATTCTGTGAGGATGTGCAAATTGGTGATTGCAGGAGGGGGGTGGTGGGCGGGGGGTGGGGGGATTTGGGGGGTGGGGGGTGTCTTTGCAAACTCCAGCCAGTCTCTGAGTAGGTGTGAATTGCTGCTTGGGGAGGAGTGGGTGGGGACGGATCCAGTCTTTGCAAACTGGAGTAGGTCTTTGAGTACAAAAATAAAGAAAGACTCTAAGTGGAGTAGCAAGCAACCGTGGCTGACAACGGAAGTTAGGGATGGAATGAAACTAAAAGAAAAGATGTGTAACACAGCAAAGAGTAGCCGGAAGCCAGAGGATTGGGAAACTTTCATAGGACACCAGAAGGAAACAAAACGGGCAATACGGGCTGAAAAGATGAAGTACGAGGGGAAGCTAGCCAAGAATATAAAGGACAGTAAAAGCTTCTTTAGATATGTTAAGAGAAAAAGAGTGGCATAGTCAAACGTGGGTCCCTTGAAAGCAGACACGGGTGAAATTATTATAGATAACAAGCAAATGGCAGAAGAGTTGAACAGGTACTTCGGATTTGTCTTCACAAAGGAAGACACAAACAATCTCTCAGGTGTACTAGAGGACAGAGGATCTATGGGTGGGGGGGTAGAGGAACTGAAATATATTTTCATTAGGCGAGAAATAGAATTGGGTAGACTAATGGGACTAAAAGGATGATAAACCGCTTGGGCCTGATGATCTGCATCCCAGGTTCCTGGGGGGGGGGGGGGGGGTGGCTCTAGAAATAGTGGACGCATTTGTGATCATTTTCCAATGTTCAATAGATTCAGGATGAGTTCCAATGGATTGGAGGATAGCTAATGTTATCCCACTTTTGAAGAAAGGGGCGAGAGAGAAAACGGGAAATTACAGACCATTTAGCGTTACATCGGTGGTGGGGAAGATGCTGGAGTCAACTATTAAAGAGGTAATAACGGTGCATTTGGATAGCAGTAGAAGGATAAGTCCACGTCAGCATGGATTTATGAAAGGGAAATCATGCTTGACTAATCTTCTGGAATTTTTTGTCGATGTGACAAGTAAAATGGATCAAGGGGAGCCAATGGATGTAGTGTATCTAGACTTTCAGAAATCCTTTGATAACGTCCCGCACGGGAGATTGGTGACTAAAATGAGAGCTCACGGTATTGGGAGTGGGGTGTGGACATGGATAGAAAATTGGTTGGCAGACGGGAAGCAAAGACTAGAAGTAAACGGGTCCTTTTCAGAATAGCAGGCGAGTGGAGTGCCGCAAGGCTCGGTGTTGGGCCGCAACGGTTTACCATATATATGAATGATTTAGAAGAGGGAATTCGAAGCAACACTAGCAAATTTCCGGATAACACAAAGCTGGGTGACAGTGTAAACTGTGTAGACGATGTTAGGAGATAGCAGGGTGACCTTCACAGGTTGAGTGAGTGGGCAGATGCGTGTCAGACGCAATATAATATAGATAAATGTGAGGTTATCCACTTTGGCGGCAAAAATAAGGAGGCAGATTATTATCTCAATGGTGTTAGGTTAGGTAAGTGGAGGTGCAGCGAGACCTGGGTGTCCTTGTACACCAGTCACTGCACGTTGGCGTGCAGGTGCAGCAGGCAGTGGAGAAAGCTAATGGAATATTGGCCTTCATAACAAGGGAATTTCAGTATTGGAGTAAAGAGGTTCTTCTGCAATTGTACAGGGCCCTGGTAAGACCACATCTGGACTAGTGTGTACAGTTTTGGTCTCCTAATTTGAGGAAGGACATCCTTGTCATTGAGGCAGTGCAGCGTAGGTTCACGAGATTGATCCCTGGGATGACGGGACTGTCATATGAGGAAAGATTGAAAAGACTATGCTTGTATTCTCTGGAGTTTAGAAGGATGAGAGGGGATCTTATATAAACATATAAAATTATAAAAGGACTGGACAAGCTAGATGCAGGAAAAAATGTTCCCAATGTTGGGCGAGTCCAGAATCAGGGGACATAGTCTTAGAATAAAGGGGAGGCCATTTAAAACTGAGGTGAGAAAAAACTTGTTCATCCAGAGAGTTGTGAATTTGTGGAATTCTCTGCCACAGATGGCAGTGGAAGCCAAGTCACTGGATGGATTTAAGAGAGAGTTAGATAGAGCTCTAGGGGCTAATGGAATCGAGGGATATGGGGAGGAGGCAGGCACTGGTTATTGATTAGGGACGATCAGCCATGAAGGGTCGAATGGCCTCCACCTGCACCTCTTTTTATGTTTCTATGTTTCTATGTTTCTATGTGTGAAGTGGTGATTGGGGGTGGGGTTCATATCGTGTGATTTCAAGCTTGCTAAGAATTTCGTTGTTCGTTGTCACTACAGTTCCCTGGAGGGAGAAGAGTGATCCGATAACGATTTATAAAATAATACGGAATATAGATGTGCATGCTTAAAGACACTTCCCAGGGTAGATTCGGCTGAAACTACATGAGACAAACCTTGCCATGTGGGGAGATTCGCGTTCAATGAGGACAAATAAAGATATGGTATGATACATAATTGAGCGGGTGACGCAAACTTTGTGGTGCACTGGACAATTGCTCGAGGCACAATGAGTCATCGGTGAATCATCGGTGGAATACACCCAGTACGAATTGGTAACCGAATTTCCTCCTCGTTAGCCATCAGCACATGAGCATCTCTGGCTGCGTGCTAGGTTGCCTGCTCTACTCACTCTAGTACGTTTAAGGTCAGTCATATATTGAACACACACTTTATATACCGCATACCGCCGCTGTTGCACAAATAACGGGTACCGATGAAGTACAAGGGAGGAGGGAAACTAATAAACTAATTGAACTATTGCAGAACACAAATCTTGCTCTGAGCGTCTGCAAGATCAAGGAACTGTGTATTGTATTTAGAAGCGGAACACCGTGAGTCCACAAGACAGTCTTCATCAACGGTTTAACTGATTCGAGCACTTCAAGGCCCTAGGTGTTCATATCTTTGAAGATCTGTCCGTGGCCCAGAAGATTAATGTAATCATAAAGAAAGCCCATCAATGCCTTCGCTTCCTCAGAAGACAGAGTTGTTTCGCTACGTCGAAATTGAATAAGGAGCACACTGGTTTATTGCGTCAAGGCCTGATTCCGTAACTCCCAGGAAGGAAGGACATTTCAGAGAGAGATGAGCATTGCCTGGAGCATCACAGGCACTGACGTTCCCACCACCGAAGGATTCGATCGGAGGTGTTGCCTGAAAAATGCGGCCATAGCTCCAACGACCTCCCGGACCTTGGCTGCGCTCTCGTTTCACTCTTGCTATCTAGATTAAGTTATAGGATATTATAAACCGTGTTCGCCATGTATAAAGCGTGCATAAACTACGAATCTTAACGATGGGCTTGGGCTGTCTTTCGTTGCACAACGGACTTCCTTTTATTGCAATTCAATTGGTGTTAGAATATTGTTTTTGTGTTTATTATATATTATCTCTGTATACTGTGATTTCAAGCCTGCTATGCTCAGAATTTCGTTGTTCGCTGTGAATACGCACGACAATTAATCTCACTTCACACATGACCCTTGGCAGACATCTGTCCTAGAATCATAGAGTCATAGAGTGATACAGTGTGGAAACAGGCCCTTCGGCCCAACTTGCCCACACCGGCCAACATGTCCCACCGGCACTCGTCCCAACTGCATGCGCTTGGTCCATATTCTTCCAAACTGGACCTATCCATGAAAATGTTTAATTGTTTTTTAAACGTTGGGAGAGTCTTAGGCTCGACTAACTCCTCTGGCCGTTTGACACAACTCCCCCCCCCCCCCCCCACCACCCTTTGTGTGAAAATGTTACCTGCTAAATCTTTTCCACTTCACCTTGAACCTATGTCCTCTGGTCCTCGATTCCCCTACTCTGGGCACGAGATTATGTGCATCTCCCCGATCTATTCCTCTCATGATTTTATACACTTCTATAAGATAACTCCCCAACCACCTGCGCTCCAAGGAATCGAGACCCAGCGTACTCAACCTCTCTCTCTCTGTAGCTCAAACCCTCTAGTCCTGCAACATGCTCGTAAATTGTATCTGAACTTGACAATATATTTCCTATAACATGGTGCCCAGAACAGAAACTATATTCTAAATTCGATCTCACCAACGTCTTCTACACCTGTAATATGACCTCCCAACTTCCGTACTCAATACTCTGACTGATGAAGGCCAATGTGCCAAAAGCCTTTTTGACCACCTTATCTACCTGTGACTCGACCTTCGAGGAAAAATGCCCCTGCACTCCTAGAGTCCTCTGCTCTAGAGCACTCCAAAGACGCCAACCATTCACTGTGTAGGTCCTGCCATTTTTAGACGTCCCAAAATGCAACACCTCTCTGTATTAAATTACATCACCCATTCCTTAGCCCACCTGGCTAATCGATCCAGATCCTGCTGCAATCTTTCGCAACCATCTTCACTATCTGCAAAACCATCTACGTTTTTTATCATCAGCAAACTTGATAATCTTGCCCTGTATGTTCTCATCCAAATCATTGATGGAGATGACAAATAGTAACGGGCCCATCACCAAATCCTGTGGCAACCACTAGTCACAGGCATCCAGTAAGAGAAGCTATCTTCCACCATCGCCCTCTGCTTTCTTCCATGAAGCCAATTTGCTATCCATTCAGCTATCACCCGTGGATCCAATGTCAAGTCCACACTTGACAGACAGATCTGCGACCTGTCAAGTACAAAGCTGGATTAAAGCGAATAAACGGCCACACCTGACCCAGTGTATCCTTACATGAAATGAACTTGTAGGGACACTGTCAGACAACTTGGTATCATTATCACACGTGTGATGAACAGGACACTGATGGCGGCCCATGTTGTATCCCTATTTAAGAAAGGCTACTATGACAAGTTATGCAACTTAAGTGGTAGTGGTTGCTGTAGGGGATACCGAGAGAAACTAGTAAAACAAGGGGTTATCGTGACTAATCAGTATGGCTCCATGCATTGGGAAATATTGCCTCGCCAATTTGATTGCGTTTCTTTGATAAGGTGACGTATGGAACAATAAAGCCAGCCAGAAGACTATACCGTCTTGTTTGGCACCTATACGAACACTGTGGATGGCAGGATTAAAATGTTTACGAAAACGAAACAGGTGGACGGTGAGGGGTACTGTCTCATGACGTTCACTGTGAAAATCTTACCCTGCTATGAATCTGCTTTATTATACCCACTTCCTCAGTAAATGGAAGAAAAAGAACCCTAATAACATGGTCTTAATTAGAAATGGTTCACCTCAAAATCAAATTTGACCCGGAGCCTAATGTTCAGGTCGAAGCGTTTTTTAAAGTTATAATAGCACTTGCCCCAAGTACATCCCCAGCTGCTCGTTCAGTATACCTCCCACCCTTTGAAGAAAATCTGTGCCCCTCAGGTTCCAACTGAAACGTTCCCCTTTCCTTAAATCTCTGTCCCCTTGTTCTTGATTTAGACCGAGGATTTACCCAATACATTCCTCGAAATATGTTCCTCAAAACGATCACCTCTCATTCTCCTGCGCTTCGAGGAATGAAGTCCTATCCTGCCCAACTTTTCCTGATGGCTCAGGCACTCGAGTACTGGCAACATCGTCGTAAATATTCTCTCTACACTCTACAGCCGAATATTTTTCCTCCAACAGGCTGACCTGTCGCAAAAGACACCAGCGTCGTGGGCCGGATATCAAATAATGATGAGACGGAGTACAGGAAGGATATTGAGAACCTCGTGTCCTGATGTGGAGACAACAACGTTTCTCTCAATGTCAGCAAGATAAAGGAGATAGTGACCGACATCAGCAAGTGAAACGGTGGACAGTTTTGTTTGCATTGACAGTGCCGAAGAAGAGATGGTTAAAAACTTAATATTCCAAGGAGTCAATTTCTCCATGAATTCTCCTGGACAACGCATATCGATGCAACGAGCAAGAAAGCACACCAACGCCTCTACTACGTTAATGTTCGGCATGTCCCCTGCAACTCTCGCCGGCTTTTGCAGATGCGTCATATAAAGCATTTCATCAAAGTGCATCACAGCTCGGCTTGGGAACACCTCCGTCCAGTATCGCAATAAATTGCAGCGAAATGTGGACACAGCCAAGGGCATCACACACACCACCCTCCCTTCCGCTGACTCCACTTATACCTCACCCTGCCTCGGCAAGTCCAGCAGGATAATCAAGGATGAGCGCACCTTGTCCACTCCTCTTTTCTCCTCTCCCATTGGACGAAACATATAGGGGTGTTAAAACGCACACCTCCAGATTCAGGGACAATTTCTTTCCAGCTGCTATCAGACACACGTATCATCCTACCACAAGTAAAAAGCAGTCCTGAACTTCTATCTGCATCATTAGTGACCATCAGAGTATCTTTGATCGGACATTACAACGGTCTTTCCGTTGACTGGTTAGTACACAACAAAAACGTTTGTCTGGACCTCGGTACACGTGACAATAAACTATATTGAAACTGAAGCTGACCGAGACTGAACATAATGTCTGATACGGCCTTAGCAATGTATTGTATAACTGTAACAGGACCACCCAACTTTTACACTCACTACATCGACCAATGAAAACCAATGTGCTGAAAGACTTCTTGACCACCCCGTCTACATTTGACGGCACTTGCAACGAACTATGTACAAACACTCGTAGATCCTGTTAAAATATAACAACACCTAAGCGCCCTGCCATTCACCATGTATGTCCTTCCCTGGCTCGACTTTCCAAAATGCAACGCAGCGTATTTATCCGTATTAAATTCAATCAACCATTTCGCCACCCACCTGCCCAGCCGATCAAGATCTGGCTGCAATTTCTTTTTTTTTTCCTTTTTATTGAGCCATCAAAACAAGGGTACAGATTATATTGCCATATCCAAGCTCATTTTTTTCTAAATGTACATATCAAAACAGAACATGTGAGTATTATACAAACAATATGGAAGAGCATGTTTATAAAAACAACATCAGAAAAATAACCAATGGAAATAAAAAGAAAAAAAGTAACTAATAAAAATTAAAAAAATTAATACATAAATAAAGTGCAGAGGACGACTATAGTACATAGGGAGCAGTTCAGTGCAATAATTATTTTGTGAAGACTCTCTTGTTTCTAAACCTAACTCTCTTTTACTCTATCCCTTACTTCCTCGTAATTTCATCAAAATGGATGGGTTAGAATGTAAATAGGTTTGTGTTATGTGTCAATATTCTGTGCGAGAAATGATACAAATGGTCGTAAAATTTTATTAAATTGGTTGACTCTATCCTTTAGAACATATCTTATTCTTTCTAAATGCAATGTGCTGGCCAAGTCATCGAGCCACATTCTGGAATTGGGAGCTGTTGTCTTTTTCCATGACATGAGCAGTAGTTTCTTTGCCATATTGAGACAGTAGGAGAGGAATTGTCGTTGAGCGGCTGTGATTTGTTTTGATGTTTCAGATACCCCAAAGATGATTAATAAGGGCTCTGGGTTTATTGGGATGTTAAGGATGTCTGAGATATTCTTAAATATATCAGACCAGAAAGAGGTGAGTTTAGGGCACGATACAAAGTTATTAAAAAAAGAGTAGCATCTGAGGATTGACATTTATCACAAGTAGTAGAAACATTTGGATATATACTGTGTATTTTTGATTTGGAGTAGTGACGTCTATGTATTATTTTGAACTGTATGAGGCAGTGTCTAACATTGTTTGAGCATCTGTGCATAAGTTAGAGACTTTCCACCCATATTTCATCTGGTATTTGCACATTTATGTTTTTCCCCAATTGATCTTATTATTGTTAGAGGATGGAAAGGTTATTGACGTTATTGACAGAAGGACATCATAACAACATAACAGAGCTTTATTTGTCGCTCGGCACCGAAGTACCGAACGAAACTACATAGCAGTCACAGAAAAAAAGAACACAAGACACATAACCCCAACACAAACGTCCATCACAGTGACTCCAAACACCCCCTCACTGTGATGGAGGCAACAAAACTTCCACTCTCTTCCCCACGCCCACGGACAGACAGCTCGTCCCATACCGACCCGCACAGTCCCCGCACCGGGCGCTGAAACGTCCCGCGGCCGAACCGGGCGATGAAAGGCCCGCCACCAAGCCTTGCGCAGCTAAGTCCAGTGGCCGCGCCGCACCGGGCGATGTAAAGTCCCGTGGTCGAGCCGCACCAGCGATGTAAAGTCCCGTGGCCGAGCCGCACCGGGCGATGTTAAGTCCCGCAGTCGAGCCGCACCAGCGATGAAAAGACCCGCAGTCGAGCCGCACCAGCGATGAAAAGACCCGCAGCCGAGCCGCACCGGGCGATGTTAAGTCCCGCAGCCGAGCCGCACCGGGCGATGTTAAGTCCCGCAGTCGAGCCGCACCAGCGATGTAAAGTTCCGCGGCCGAGCTGCACCGGGCACCGTTAAGTCCAGCGGCCAAGCCGCACCGGGCGATGTAAAGTCCAGCGGCCAAGCCGCACCGGGCGATGTTAGGCCCCGCAGCCGAGCCGCACCCCGCGCGGTGAGGAAGAGAAAAGTTCCCCCCCCCCACCACCACCCCCTCCCACACATACACAACCAAAAAAATATATAAAAACCATCCCAACACCGACACACAACCAAAAAAAAAAGGAAAAAAGACGAACAGACTGCTAGTCAGCCGCTGCCGTTAGGCGCCGCCACTTCCGGTTTGATATATATATAGGAGATTAATTTCTCTTTATATGGTGGTGTTTTAAGACAGTCATTTATATGAGATTGCCTCCCAACTTCAAATCCCGACAGATGTTTTCGTAAATAATCCCTGATTTGCAAGTATCTAAAGAAGTTACTATTTGGGAGTTCAAATTTCCTTCGTAATCGTGTAAAGGTGGCATCGAGATATAGGCCTGTGGACTTCTAATTCACCCCATGTAGAGAAAGTCTTATCTAAAATAGCTTCAATGTGGGGTAGATTGCAATCGGCAAAGCGAGAGATAAAGGTTTAAGCTCAAAATGGGCTCTGATTTGCTTCCATATACGTATTAAATTGTGTACAACAGGGTTAAATCCATAATATGATTTATCAATTGAAGTAGGAGAATGGTACCAATTAAGTATGGATGACATTTTTAGCCAATTCAGAGGGATGTTTTAGGTGTTAATCCAGAAAGCAAAGGACTTGATGGCAGAGGCCCGGTAATATAACCTGAAATTTGGAAGAGCAAGCCCGCCCTTAGTTATTGGTTTGTAGAGTTGATTTTTGCTTATCCTATGAGTTTTAAAATTCCACAAGAAGGGTATTATTATTGAATCTAATCTCTTATCAAATGTTTTTGTAAGAAAGATAGGAATGTTCTCAATTAGATATAGTAGCTGGGGTAAGAAGATTATTTTAATGGTATTCACTCTTCCGAGTAAGGAAATTGGGAGAGTTTTCTAGAATCGGATTTTGCTTTTTAGGTTTTCTAATAAGGGAAGGAAATTGCCCTGTAGAAGAGAAGAGTAACGCTTTGTAACCTCAATCCCTAGATAGGTAAATTTATCTGCTGTTACTTTGAAAGGAAAATGTTCCAACGTATCGGACGGAATGGTATGAACTAGTAACAGTATAATTTTATTCCAATTAATACTGTTGCCTGAAAATATACCAAGCAGGTTAATTTTTTCCAGTATCGCTGGAATAGTGGTTTGTGGTTCCGTTATGTAGAAGAGGATATCATCCGCATACAACGATATTTTATTTGTCGTCTCTTTCGTGTCGTAACCATGAATACGGGGATGTAATCGAATACTCTGAGCAAGAGGTTCTATAGCGAGGGCAAATATCAATGCTGATAGGGCGCCTTATTCGCCTTGTTGGCCTGAACAAATTAAAGGGAGATGAGAGCATTTGGTTTGTGAGAATTCGTGCTGCCGGATTTTTATACGGAAGCTTAGCCATTCCAAAAAGTTGTATCCAAAGTTCAATCTCTTGAGGAGCTCGAATAAGTATGGCCATTCAATCTGATCAAATGCTTTTTCTGCGTCAAGCGTTAATATAGCCAAGTCGTTGTTTCCTTCTCTCTTTTATACATGATATTAAACAGACGTCTCAAGTTAGAGGTGGATTGTCTATTAGGCATGAATCCCGTTTGGTCTTTGTGTATTAATTTGCTTATTAACGGACTTAATCTAATGGCTAAGATTTTAGCAAATAGCTTGCCATCTATATGTAGCAGTGAGATCGGACGGTATGAACGTACTTCCTGAGCATCTTTTCCTTTCTTATGGATCACTATAATTGTTGATTCAGTTAGTGTTGGTGGCAGGGCGTCGTCCGACTGTGCTTGTCTATCCATTCTGTATATATACGGTGTCAGGGTATCATTAAATTTATTGAATAATTCACTTGGAAGTCCATCTCGGCCTCGTGCTTTACCAATTTTAAGAGATGTGATGGCTTTTTGAATCTCTACAACACGGAGATCACAATTAAGACCATTGCATTCTTCTTCACTCAATTTAGGGAGATTACATTGATTAAGAAAGTCATTCGTGACAGAGGAGATTGCGGAGCATCTGGGCGAATATAGGCTGGGATAAAACTAAGAATCTATCATTTATGTCTTTGGATTTTGTTCGCGCTGTTCCATTGTTACTCTTAATTTTATGTATTGTTCGGTCAGTCTCCATTTTTCTTAGCTGTCGTGCCCATAATTCATGTGGTTTGACTCCGAATTCGAAGTTTTTGTTTGGTGTATAAAAACGACTTGCATATTTTTGCAGAGAGTAGTTTATTATATTGATATCTCAAATTTGCTACTTTCCTATGTAAATCGGGGGAAGGAGAGAGTGCGTTATCCCAGTCCAATTGTTGGATCTGTTTTTCTAATTCTTCTATTTTTGTTTTATTATTTTTCTTTCTTGCAATTTTGAATGAGATTACACATACCTCAGATAGGCTTTAAAGACCTCCCACAGTGTGCCAGGGGTGGTTTCTGGGATACCATTTGTTACAAAAGAAATATTAATTTGGGTTTTTAAATATTCACAAAACTCTTTCAGTTAGTAGCTGCGGGTTCAATCTCCAGGTTCTGTATGATGAGGCCATGTTTTCCAAGTACAGTGAAAAATTGAGAGGGCTGTGATCTGAGATTCCAATATTGTGATATTTCACATTTGTTGTAAAGGGTAATAATTTTGTATCTATCAGTAAGTAATCGATTCTACTGTACGAGTTATGTACTGAGGAGTAAAAAGAGTAGGTATCACAAAATGCTGGAGTAACTCAGCTGGTTAGGCAGCATCAAGGAGAGAGGGAAAGAGTGACGTTTCTGGTCGAGACCCTTCTTCAGACTGAAGGGCCTTCTTCAGAATGTCTCGACCCGAAACGTCACCCATTCCCTCTTTCCTAGATGCTGCCTGACCTGATGAGTTACTCCAGCATTTTGTGATACCTTCGATTTGTACCAGCATCTGCAGTTATTTTCCATCAGTAAAAAGAGTAGTCTCTACCAGCGGGGTTCTCGATCAGCCATACGTCTGAAAGATTCATATTTTTGAGGAACGTATTTAGGAGTTCGCTTGAATTGTTCCTTGGGATCTTTTTGGTGGATGATCTGTCGTGATGTGGATCTAGAACAGTGTTAAAGTCTCCTCCTATTATTAGATTTGTTGAGATATATCATGTATGAGGGCAAATACTTTTTTGAAGAATGAAGGATTCTATATTGGGTGCATATAAATTAACTAGAGTTAAGGATGTATTATGTATTTCCCTGTCACGATCAGATACCGTCCTTCCTTGTCAACAATTGGTTTGTTATGAATGAAGGGTATCCCTTTTCTTATTAATATTGCCGTTCCTCTTGCCTTTGTGGAAAAGGTTGTATGATATATGTATTTTATCCATTTTGCCCTGAGTCTATTGTGAGAGTCATTCTTTAAATTTGTTTCTTGCGGAAACATTATATCTGAATTCAGTGTTTTCAAATGAGCTAGTGTGGTTTACTCCTCTAGTATTCCAACTTATGAATATCAAACCTCTTTTCGTGCCAGTCTCATTACTTACGTTACCTTGCATCCCAATTGTGTATCATGTGGAGTTTCTATATCTACAAGAGTTCGGTCTTCCTGAATAGATCTGTCCCTGTCTAATTTTCTTTGTACTTTCTGCATTGGAACTATTAACATACCGAACAATAATAACAAAAATAAAATATCTCTAGCCATTACCAAAATAGCTATGGCGCGAACTCACTATGGGAAGAAAAGAAACAAAGGAAATAATAATAAAAAAATAAAAAAATAAATATCGAACTTAAGAAGCTTCTCAACGAAGTGACTGTAAACCTTGTTTACCTCTGTTACTTCTTACCTTAATAATAGCCCGACAACTTTCCAAAAATATAAGAAACAAAAACAACTGGTTATAACATAGTATCAATTGATTAGTTAACAACAGTTAGAGAACGTGTGAAGCAGAAACATATATGACAGAGAGAGGCTGGACCATCCAGTGTATTATATATTTTATCAAAATAAAACTGTAACTGTAATTTGTGTTCAAACATCGTATGCACTGTATATTAAGTATATTGTAGGAGCCATTTATGCTTAATTCAATTACTGTCGTTGTGTTGTGGCTATGTTTTAATGTTTGTAGTTTATGTCCTTTTAGCTTGTTTGTGTGTGTGACTTAATGCGTAATGGGGGGTGTCTAGATGGGAGGTGGCTAGCGTGGCGACAGAGGTTTTGGGTCAGTTTAGACTCGGAGGATGGTGAGCATACAGTTCTTTACGACACGCGCTCGTACCATACGCTTGTATCATCTATACTTGTAAGAACCACACGGTAATAACTGCAAGATTTCTATATATTGTTCGAAGAAGAAACAGTTGATAAAGTACGGAAACTGATGAATTACTCTATGATTTGTGCTACTTTAATAAAACCAATTAATGAAGAAAAGAGGTTTGGAAGATTTGTTTTGTCATATCAGGGTGCGACGTGTGCGTAAACAAAACTACATTTCATCCCCGAGAAGTAATGGCTATCGAAGTAGGATTTCGAGATGTTATAGAACCTGCCATTACATTAGAGTAAAGAACTTGCTCTGAAGGATTAGAGTAAAGAACTTGCTCTGAATGGAGTAAAGTAAAATAAATTTAAGAAAGACTTGTTCTACAAGCAAAATCCAATTCTACAGTGGAAATGAAGAGGAAGCTGAATCTCTGCCAGAGATTGGAGCTGAAATCCTGGAACAAAGAACCTGCCGGTCGAAGGCAAATTGACACGGTGTACAGCTGGATCATCGGAAGATTGAAGACTTCATTGACCGGGTACCGTGAGTAGACGACTGTTTAGTCGTAATTTGAAGTTAAGAAGTTTAAAAAACTTAAAAGCCTGTGGAAAATTTCTGCAGAAGTGCTATTTGGCACAAGAAGCTTGTTTTTGCTACGACAAGATAAGGAAGCCCAACTCGCAGAGCACGACCTTGAGAATTAATGATGTTATGAACTTCTGCAAGATAGAGTGCTCAGCCAGCGATTATTTGCATTGGTGCTTGCCGAAGACTTTCAGCCTTGAAATTAATGATGTGTTTTGCAAAAATGCTCATTCTGTTTTGAATTCTTCTGGTGTTGCTGGAACATAGAGATACGCACCAATTATCATGGATAAATGGATGCCTTTAGCCATGGCTCAAACATCGTACTTTACAGTGGAAGGTGCGATGCAATGAGGTGTAGAGGTGGAAGAAGAGATTACACCTCAGGATAGTGCTTCAAACGTCTCAACACGAAGATCTAGATGTAAATCCAGTTCTGTAGCCAGTTCAGCTACGAGGGTCTCCGCTCAAATTGAAGCTGAAGCTGATGGCTGCTCTCTCGCTAGAAGCGGCTGCCTTAGAGAAAAAATATGAGATTGAGGCACAAGAAGAACAGCTGAAAAGACAAGAAGAACAGCTGAAGAGAGAGGCTGCAGAACGAGAAGAATAGCTGAAGAGACAAGCAGAACAGCTGAAGAGAGAGGCTGAAGAATGAGAAGAACAACTGAAAAGACAGGCAGAACAGCTGAAGAGAGAGAAGGAACGGTTGGTAATAGCCACAAAGCTGGCAGCTGCAGAGGCAAGGAGGGAATTACTGGAAGGTCGAAGGTCTAAGGCCAGCTCGAGAGTTTCCCAGAAGAAGGGTCCCTTAATCCAAGAAGGAGCTACTAAGTTGGAACCAAAGGCTGAGCCCAACCCACGGCCAGGGCCAGCCTGGTCTCGTGACGCCGAACTGGCACTGAGTAAGTGGATGGTCGACGAAACTTTAACAAAGCAACCGGGTGCTAGGCCGAAGCAACTTACCATTGGGATGCCTGTTACGGCTCGAGATGAGCCAACCCAGGACTCTTTTCAGAGGCCTGCTCGTCAGCTACCTACACCCAGACAGAGACAACCAAATGACTATGGGGCTCGTGACAGAGTTTACCCGGATCGCCCTGAACCAAGCCAGGGACCTCAAAATGAGTTCTACGAATTAGTAAGGAACCAAACGAGACTCAGCGAGCTCATGGTCCAACGAAATCTTTCTGCTCCCTTACCCCCAATGGAAATTCCTAATTATGATGGTGATCCCTTACAATATGAGACTTTCATAGCGGCGTTCGAAGAAGGAGTGGAAATACTTGGGAGACCGCACCGCAGAGGATCTGACGTGGGCAACGCACATTGCCGCACTGGTGGGTAAGGCTAAGCAGCGCCTTTACCACCTTAGACAACTGAGGAAATTCGGAGTGTCGCTGAGGATCCTTCATTGCTTCTACTCTGGGGCTGTAGAGAGCATCCTGTCCGGCAACATTACAGTCTGGTTTGGGAACAGCTCTGCCCAGGACAGGATGGCCCTGCAGAGATTAGTGCAGAACGCACCATGGGAACTACACTCGTCCCCCTGCAGGATCTATACATCAGGAGGTGCAGATCCAGAGCAAGCAAGATCATGAGGGACCCATGCCACCCCAGTAACGGACTGTTCCAGATGCTACGATCAGGCAAACGCCTCCGCAGTCACGCTGTGAAAACGGAGAGGATGAGACGGAGCTTCTTCCCACAGGCCATCAGGACTGTCAACTTTTATAACCCCAGAGACTAAATTTTTGTCGACACTTTTTGTGCAAAAATACTTTTTGTACTTATTAACTTTATTTATATGCTGTAACTGTAATTCTTTTTGTGCACAACCCGCAGGCATTGCCACTTTCATTTCACTGCACATCGAGTATGTGTATGTGACAAATAAATTTGACTTGACTTGACTTGACTTGACTTGAAAACCACGAGTTTCAGAGATCGTTTACGATTTTTGGAGCAATACACGAATGGATACGTGAAGCAGCTTGTTAAGAGTTGCCGATATTTGCCTGCGGATGAGGGCTATCGAAAGGCAAGAGGATTACTTGAAATGCATTTTGGAGACAAACAGAAGATTGCTAACGCATACATGAAAAAAGCCTTTGCCTGGCCAGTTATTAAGGCGGAAGATGTGAGGCGTTGCATGAGTTTGCGATGTTTCTCAGTGGTTGTTGTAATTCCATGAGAAATAGCAGCCACATGGAAGAGATGAACGTCGTGAGTAATATGAAGGCTATCGTTCTGAAACTGCCCTATAGGCTCAGAGAGAAATGGAGAGACAAAGCAGGACTGATACGAGAGATCGAAGCCAGGGGGGCAATGCTTCCCGACTTAGTGAATTTCATGTAAAGAGAAGTACGGTTAATGTCAGACCTACGCTATGGGAATATTCAAGATCCCAAATCAGCAACTGTTAAAGACTCTACATTTACTAAGGGGAGGAGAAGATCAGGACCTAAGGAAAGCAGTTTTTCTGCCACCGTAATACCTGTAGAAAAGAAGGGCGGAGTGAAAGAAGAGGTATCAACCGTTAAACCGCAAGGGTTTTGCTTTTCATGTGATGAAGTTGGCCATACTATAAGATGGTATCGGAAATTCAAGAAACGGGATTGTAGAAAAAAGATTGACTTCTTGAAGGAGAAAGGAATCTGCTATGGATGTCTGAAGAAAGGACACATGGTCAAGGACTGCAGGAATAAGATAATTTGTAACATATGTAAACAAGATCATCCTGAATTGCTTCACATCGAAGAGAGGAATACGGACGAGAAGCCGGAGCAAGTGGAACAAAAGGAGAAGGCAGCTACGAGTGACGTTGTTGTTCTTCATCAGTTAAATGCGCATATTGGGGCCTGGGTAGAAACCTGTGTTTTCCCCATCTTACCGGTACAGGTAAGGAGCAACGAGGTAAATACAGTGCTGAAAACATATGCATTTTTGGACAGTGGAAGTTCAGCTACCTTATGTACAGAAAGCTTGATGAGGAGGATGAACATTACAGGAGAAAATGTTAAACTTCTCTTGAACACCATAAATGGTCCGAAATAACACGATAGTTGTCATATTGCAAATATGGAAATATCTAGTCTGGAGGAAGACAACTTCATACAAGTATCTGATGTGTTTACACAAGAGACTATGCCCGTCTCTCATCCAAATGTACATAAGCAGAAAGACTTGGAAAGATGGCCTCACTTGAAGGAGGTCAAATTACCCAAAATAAATTCGGGTATTGACCTGCTTATCGGAGTGAATGCTTCGGAGGCATTGGAACCTAGAGAGGTTATTACCAATCAAGAAGGTGGACCGTTTGCCGTGAGAACCGTACTCGGATGGGGTATCTATGGCTCCTTGAGAAAAAATAATAAAGGCAGAGAAATGAATAATTATACTGCTGCTGCCGTCAATCGGATATCTATCGTAAATCTGGAGAAGTTGTTGACTAAGCAACATAATCATAACTTCAATGAAAGGGCCGGCAAGGAATCAGAAGAAATGTCCAGGAAATAAAATATATATACCGCCGAAAGCTCCTGGCCAAATTCTAAGGAGTATACACAGGAAGATACAAAGGGTCATGAGAAAAACAAAGAAAAAAGAAATGAATCTGAATGCATGCAGCCAAAGTTCAAAGAAAACTCACAAGATGATGTGAAATCCAGGGAAAAATGGAAAGAGAAAAAAATGATTCTGAAAACCCTCAATCCAAATTCAAGGAAAGCATACATGAAGAAGCTAAAAGCAGAGAAAAGAAAAGTGAATCTGAACATGGTCGAACTAAATCCAGAGAGAAATTGCATGGTGACACAAGAAATCATGAGAAAGTTAAAGAGAATCAAAATGAATCTGGAAGCTCTCGGTTAAATTCAAAGAAAACTGTACAGGAGGATGCTCGAATTTGGATAGCGGTAACAGGATCATTCCGAGTCAGCATGGATTTACGAAGGGGAAATCATGCTTGACAAATCTACTGGAATTTTTTGAGGATGTAACTAGGAAAATTGACAGGGGAGAGTCAGTGGATGTGGTGTACCTCGACTTTCAGAAAGCCTTCGACAAGGTCCCACATTGGAGATTAGTGGGCAAAATTAGAGCACATGGTATTGGGGGTAGGGAACTGACATGGATAGAAAATTGGTTGACAGACAGAAAGCAAAGAGTGGGGATAAATGGGTCCCTTTCGGAATGGCAGGCAGTGACCAGTGGGGTACCGCAAGGTTCGGTGCTGGGACCCCAGTTATTTACGATATACATTAATGACTTAGATGAAGGGATTAAAAGTACCATTAGCAAATTTGCAGATGATACTAAGCTGAGGGGTAGTGTGAATTGTGAGGAAGATGCAATAAGGCTGCAGGGTGACTTGGACAGGTTGTGTGAGTGGGCGGATACATGGCAGATGCAGTTTAATGTAGATAAGTGTGAGGTTATTCACTTTGGAAGTAAGAATAGAAAGGCAGATTATTATCTGAATGGTGTCAAGTTAGGAAGAGGGGATGTTCAACGAGATGTGGGTGTCCTAGTGCATCAGTCACTGAAAGGAAGCATGCAGGCAGTGAAGAAAGCCAATGGAATGTTGGCCTTCATAACAAGAATAGTTGAGTATAGGAGCAAAGAGGTCCTTCTATAGTTGTACCGGGCCCTGGTGAGACCGCACCTGGAGTGCTGTGTGCAGTTTTGCTCTCCAAATTTGAGGAGGAATATTCTTGCTATTGAGGGCGTGCAGCGTAGGTTCACTAGGTTAATTCCCGGAATGGCGGGACTGTCGTATGTTGAAAGGCTGGAGCAATTAGGCTTGTATACACTGGAATTTAGAAGGATGAGGGGGGATCTTATTGAAACATATAAGATAATTAGAGGATTGGACACATTAGAGGCAGGAGACATGTTCCCAATGTTGGGGGAGTCCAGAACAAGGGGCCACAGTTTAAGAATAAGGGGTAGGCCATTTAGAACGGAGATAAGGAAGAACTTTTTCAGTCAGAGAGTGGTGAAGGTGTGGAATTCTCTGCCTCAGAAGGCAGTGGAGGCCAGTTCGTTGGATGCTTTCAAGAGAGAGCTGGATAGAGCTCTTAAGGATAGCCGAGTGAGGGGAATGGGGAGAAGGCAGGAACGGGGTACTGATTGAGAGTGGTCAGCCATGATCGCATTGAATGGCGGTGCTGGCTCGAAGGGCTGAATGGCCTACTCCTGCACCTATTGTCTATTGTCTATTGAAATAAAGATAAACAGAACTTTGAAAATTCACGGTCAAGATCCAAGGAAGATTTGCTAGAAGATAAGTCAAAGGAGAAGAAAATAGTAAAGAGAAGAGAATCTGAAAGCTCCTTGTCAAAATATAAGGAAAGAGTTGATGGTTCTCGATCCAAAACAAAGGAAAACATTGAATTGTCTCGATCGAAGTCCAAGGAAGATGATGAATATATTCAAAAAGGAATAGAGAAAAGGCATGATTATGAAACAGTAGATCAGTTGGAATCTAGTCAGAAACAACTGGAATGTCTTAATGAGATGCACAGAATAGAGGTTGCAGAACTGAATCAAAGTTTGATGAATAGATTGGCTCCGCGGATGGCAGAAGTAAAAGAAAAACATGAGAACGAGATTCAGGAAAAGGAACAGGAAGTCACAAAATTGAAGCTTTACCTGGAAGCTTCAAATAATGATAAGGACAAACTATCTAGCAAAGTAGAAGAGCTAGCAGGAGAAGTTGCTTCTAGACCAGATAGAATGCAACAGCTCCAAGTGGAGCACCAAGAAGCATCTTGCCAGATTGCTGCTTTGTTGGAAAGTGAAATAATCCTGAAAACTAGATTAGAAACACTTGAAGAGACTGCTAGTCCAACTTTACTGGCAAGAAGTGAGTTGAAAAACACGCATTCACAAAGCCAGGAGAGGATTTGTGAACTTAATTGTTTTAATGAGGCAGATGGAAAAATAGAGTTGCAAATCAATAAATTTACTTCTTTCTGCTTTGATAATATCAACAACCTTAGCGAGCGACTTCAAGTTTACCAAACTCAATTTGAGAAGATAAAAAATGCATTTATGAAAGGGATCTGTGAAATTCGTGATTTAGAAATTCATGTTCATGAGTTGATAAACCAAAATGTGTTATTAAATGATTCAGTGCAGTATATCACAGTACAACTGCAAAATAAAGAGTAGGATATTAAGGCCTGACAAGCAGAATTACAAATAATTAGTGTAGAGTGCGACACACTCCAACAAGAAAGCAAACTCAGCAAACAGCTTTTGAAAGAGAAGGAGGTACACATTGAGCATTGTAAAACAGAACTGGCAGAAAATGCAGATATGTATAAATTCGTCACTCAACAGCTGAAGGAAAAAGAATCAAACATCTTAAGTTGCCAGGAAGATATAAGGAGTTTAAAGCCGCAACTTGAGCACCATGATATCGTTGTAGATAAAGAAGCTATATCCTTGCTCAACGAACAACATCAATTGGAACAACAAATGCGGCTGAACCCAATAGATCAACTATTTGCAAGTATTGGAGCTAATTCTCGAGAGAAAATTTTAGCTCTTGGACAGGTAGATCAATATAAATCCAAGTTAGCAGAATGGAAGAAAAGAACAGAACTAAAATTTGTGCAGCACAACAACATGAAAGAGATCGAGTCAAATTTGAAGATGTCTGTTCAACAGAATGAAGTAAAGGATGGCCAATTGTCATCACTGAGATCAGAGGTAGAAAAGCTGACTAATAGTTTACAAAATGTTAGAAATGAAACGGAACATGCGGAAAATGAAAAGACACAATTAGTTACTGATCTGAATGCACAGCTGCAAGCAGCTAAATCCAGAATACCAGAACTAGATCAGGTTATTACTACAAAGTCTCAACAATGGAAGATTGAAGAATTGCTCTCTGGCAGTCTGTTTGTCTTTTTTTCTTTTTTTTGGTTTGTGTCGGTGTTGGGATGGTTTTTGTTTCTGTTTTTGGCTCTGTATGTGTGGTGGGGGGGTGGGGTGTGGGTGTGGTGTGTGGGGTGGGGTGGGGCGGGGGAAACCTTTCTTTTATTAGGTCTCTTCCCCGGGGCGCAGCTCGCCCGCGGGGCCTTCCATCGCCGGCGCGGCTCGGCTGCGGGACTTAACATCGACAGCGCGGCTCGGCCGCTGGACGTTTCAGTGCCCGGTGCGGCTCGGCCGCTGGACTTAACATCGCCCGGTGCGGCCGCGGGACGTTTCGGTGCCCGGTGCGGATCGGCCGCTGGACTTAACATCGCCCAGTGCGGCTCGGCCGCGGGACGTTTCGGTGCCCAGTGCGGCTCGGCCGCTGGACGTTTCAGTGCCCGGTGCGGCTCGGCCGCTGGACTTAACATCGCCCGGTGCGGCTCGGCCGCGGGACGTTTCGGTGCCCGGTGCGGCTCGGCCGCTGGACGTTTCGGTGCCCGGTGCGGCTCGGCCGCTGGACGTTTCAGTGCCCGCTGCGGCTCGGCCGCTGGACTTAACATCGCCCGGTGCGGCCGCGGGACGTTTCGGTGCCCAGGGCGGCTCGGCCGCGGGGCCTTCCATCCCCTTGCGGGGGCTGTGCGTGTCGTTTGCCTCGGTAGGGGTCGAGCTGCCTGTCCGTGGGTGCGGGGGGAAGAGAGGGGAAGTTTTGTTGCCTCCATCACAGTGAGGGGGTGTTTGGAGTCACTGTGATGGATGTTTGTGTTAGGGTCGGGTGTCCTGTGTTCTTTTCTATTTTGCTGTGTTTTGTGTGACTGCTGAAATTTCGTTCGGTGTAAAAAGCCGAGTGACAATAAAGTGTTGTTATGTTATGTTATGTTATGTTATGTTATGTTATGTTATGTTATGTTATGTTATGTTATGTTATGTTATGTTATGTTATGTTATGTTATGTTATGTTATGTTATGTTATGTTATGTTATGTTATGTTATGTTATGTTATGTTATGTTATGTTATGTTATGTTATGTTATGTTATGTTATGTTATGTTATGTTATGTTATGTTATGTTATGTTATGTTATGTTATGTTATGTTATGTTATGTTATGTTATGTTATGTTATGTTATGTTATGTTATGTTATGTTATGTTATGTTATGTTATGTTATGTTATGTTATGTTATGTTATGTTATGTTATGTTATGTTATGTTATGTTATGTTATGTTATGTTATGTTATGTTATGTTATGTTATGTTATGTTATGTTATGTTATGTTATGTTATGTTATGTTATGTTATGTTATGTTATGTTATGTTATGTTATGTTATGTTATGTTATGTTATGTTATGTTATGTTATGTTATGTTATGTTATGTTATGTTATGTTATGTTATGTTATGTTATGTTATGTTATGTTATGTTATGTTATGTTATGTTATGTTATGTTATGTTATGTTATGTTATGTTATGTTATGTTATGTTATAATGCAGCTTGTTTTATTTTTTTATGAATATTAAGCTTTTATAGCTCCTTTGTTATCTATTAATAATTGCTTCGTTACATACGCAGAACAATTAGGGGCCGGTATGTGGGAGCCATTTATGCTTAATTCAATTACTGTCGTTGTGTTGTGGCTATGTTTTAATGTTTCTAGTTTATGTTCTTTTTGCCTGCTTGTGGGTGTCACTTAATGCGTAATGGGGAGTGTCTAGATGGGCGGTGGATAGCGTGGCGACAGAGATTGTGGGTCAGTTTAGACTCGGAGGATGGTGAGCATACAGTTCTTTACCACACACGCTCGTACCATACGCTTGTATCATCTATATTTGTAAGAACCAAACGGTAATAATTGCAAGATTTCTATATATTGTTAGAAGAAGAAACAGTTCATAAAGTACGGAAACTGATGAATTACTCTGTGATTTGTGCTACTTTAATAAAACCAATTAATGAAGAAAAGAAGTTTGGAAGAATCGTTTTGTCATATCAGGGTGCGACGTGTGCGTAAGCTATAACTACATTTCATCCCCGAGAAGTAATGGCTATCGAAGTGGGATTTCGAGATGGTATAGAAACTGCCATTACATATATTGCGATCAAACCTTGAGCTGATTAGTGTTCATCTTGTGTTGTTGTGTCTGACCCTGTACTGAGGAGGTGTTCCGCTTTGTCCTGGGATTTTGGGGGATCGGTGAATGAAGTTTGCTCGCCGTTGTCGGTCACCAGGATTCTCGCTGGGTAGAGCAGGCCGGTATCTGATGCCGGATTGGTCCCGTAGCATTTCTCTGGTTTTACTGAAGAGTGTTCGTGATGGTTTGTGGATAGTCGGGGAAGATCTGTATCTTTTTGCCTTGGTATTGAATATTTCTTATCAATGATGCTTTGCGTAGTGTTTCTTCCAGGCTATGGTAGTAGTGTAGACGTATTAGAAAGGGCCGGGGAGGTCCAGAGGGTGCGGATCGCTGCCGGAGGCCCCTGTGCGTTCTGTCGATAAGTGGTTTCTCCTCCAGCGAGAGTGTCTCCTGCAGGAGTTTGGTAATAAAGTCTCTCGGTTTGGGGCCTTCTATCCCCTCGGGAATCCCGATGATTCTGACATTGTGTGTTCTCAATCTACCTTCTAAATCCTCACATTTTTGAGTGATCTTTTCCAGCTGTGAGTTGAGACGAGCCACTTGTTGTTGCAGCATGCTAACGCTACCCGAGTGGAACGTGGCTGACTTTTCCATTACCTTGATAGTGTTGCTGTGTATGGTCGACGTCGTCTCAAGCTTAGAGATGGAAGTTTGTAAATCTCTTTTAGCCGTGGTTATTTCCTCTCTTAAGTCCGTGGAAACGTTCTTGATACGGTTATCGATGGTTGTGCATATGTCCCTCTTAATTTGGGCTATCTCAGTCCTTTGCACAGCGATAGCAGCTAGCACAGCTAGCTTGTTGGATGGGTCTTCCTCTTCCTCGTTCAACTTATCCGGGGTCAGCATATCAGGCAAGGGTGGTGCTTGGTCCAGGCCTAGTTTGCTTGGATCATTTTTTTGTTTGTTTTTGGTCTTCCTCTTGTCGACTTTGTCTCTCTGGTTTGCGTACATTTGGTTCTCTTTGATTAAAAAATTTTTAAAAAGGATTAATGTGGTTGTAGAAGCGTTTTTGTGTATTTAGAAAGATTAGATTGTCGAAGCTAACAGGAAACGTATGTTCACAAAATGCTGGAGTAACTCAGCAGGTCAGGCAGCATCTCGGGAGAGAAGGAATGGGTGACGTTTCGGGTCGAGACCCTTCTTCAGACTGATGTCGGGGGTGGGACAAAGGAAGGATATAGGTGGAGACAGGAAGATAGAGGGAGATCTGGGAAGGAGGAGGGGAAGGGAGGGACAGAGGAGCTATCTGAAGTTGGAGAAGTCAACGTTCATACCACCGGGCCGCAAACTGCCCAGGCGAAATATGAGGTGCTGCTCCTCCAATTTCCGGCGGGCCTCACTATGGCACTGGAGGAGGCCCATGACAGAGAGGTCAGATTGGGAATGGGAGGGGGAGTTGAAGTGCTGGGCCACCGGGAGATCAGTGGCGTTAATGCGGACCGAGCGCAGGTGTTCAGCGAAGCGATCGCCGAGCCTGCGCTTGGTTTCGCCGATATAGATGAGTTGACATCTAGAGCAGCGGATGCAATAGATGAGGTTGGAGGAGGTGCAGGTGAACCTCTGTCTCACCTGGAAAGAATGTTTGGGTCCTTTGATGGAGTTGAGGGGGGAGGTAAAGGGACAGGTGTTGCATCTCGTGCGGTTGCAAGGGAAAGTGCCCGGGGTTAGGGTGGTTTGGGTAGGAAGGGACGAGTGGACCAGGGAGTTGCGGAGGGAACGGTCTCTGCGGAATGCAGAGAGGGGAGGGGATGGGAAGATATGGCCAGTGGTGGGGTCCTGTTGTAGGTGACGGAAATGTTGGTGGATGATATGTTGGATCCGCTGGCTGGTGGGGTGGAAGGTGAGAACGAGGGGGATCCTGTCCTTGTTGCGAGTGGGGGGATGGGGAGCAAGAGCGGAGCTGCGGGATGTAGAAGAGACCCTAGTGAGAGCCTCATCTATAATGGAGGAGGGGAAGCCCCGTTTTCTGAAAAACGAGGACATCTCGGAAGCCCTAGTCTGAAACACCTCATCCCGGGCACAGATGCGGCGTAGACGGAGGAATTGGGAGTAGGGGATAGACTTTTTGCTGGGGACCGGGTGGGAAGAAGTGTAGTCCAGATAGCTGTGCGAGTCGGTGGGCTTGTAATAAATGTCCGTCACTAATTTTTCTCCTGTGATGGAGATGGTGAGGTCCAGAAACGGGAGGGAGATGTCAGAGATAGTCCAGGTATATTTAAGGGCAGGATGGAAATTGGAGGTGAAGTGTATAAAGTCAGTGAGTTCTGCATGGGTGCAAGAGGTAGCACCAATGCAGTCGTCGATGTAGCGGAGGTAGAGTTCGGGGATGGGGCCAGTGTACGTCTGGAACAGGGATTGTTCGACGTACCCGACAAAGAGGCAGGCGTAGCTAGGGCCCATGCGAGTGCCCATAGCTACGCCTCTGGTTTGGAGGAAGTGGGAGGAGTCAAAGGAGAAGTTGTTGAGGGTAAGAACCAGCTCTGCTAGGCGGAGGAGAGTGTTGGTCGATGGGGATTGGCTGGTTCTACGGTCGAGGAAGAAACGGAGGGCTTCGAGACCATCCTTGTGGGGGATGGAAGTGTAGAGTGACTGGACATCCATGGTGAAAATGAGGGAGTGGGGGCCTGGGAACCGGAAGTTATCCAGGAGATGGAGAGCGTGTGAGGTGTCTTGGACGTAGGTGGGGAGGGATTTGACCAGGGGGGGTAGGATGGAGTCGAGGTAGGTAGAGATAAGTTCGGTGGGGCATGAGCAGGCAGAGACAATGGGTCTGCCGGGACAATTGTGTTTGTGGATTTTGGGTAGGAGGTAGAATCGGGCCGTGCGGGGCTGGGGAACTATGAGATTGGAGGCACTGAGGGGTAGTTCGCCGGAGTTGGTGAGGTCGGTGATGGTGCTGCTGATGAAGGTCTGGTGTTCATCGGTGGGGTCATGGTCCAGGGATAGGTAGGAAGAGGTGTCTGATAGTTGTCGTCTGGCCTCGGTGCGGTAGAGGTCAGCACGCCAGACTACCACAGCCCCTCCCTTGTCAGCGGGTTTAATTATTAAGTCCGGGTTGTTGCGGAGTGAGTTGAGGGCTGCACGTTCAGGAGGGGAGAGGTTAGAGTTAGTCAGGGGGGTGGAAAATTTGAGGCGGCCGATGTCACGCCGGCAGTTTGAAATAAAAAGTTCTAGTGGGGGTAGTAGGCCATACTGGGGGGTAAAAGTGGAGGGGGTCCGTTGGAGACGGGAGAAGGGGTCATCAGTGCGGGGTCGGGATTCCTTACCATGGTAAAAGGCTCGGAGGCGGAGGCGGCGGAAGAAGAGCTCCACGTCATGGCGGACGCGGAACTCGTTGATGTGGGGGCGGAGGGGAACAAAGGTAAGGCCTCTGCTGAGGACAGACCGTTCGGTGTCTGAAAGGGGGAGGTCAGGGGGGATGGTGAACACCCGGCAATGGTGGGGGTTGGGGTCGGATGGAGGCAGGGGGGCAGGTGGAGGGGATGTATGGTGGGGGGGTGGTGGGTTAGCTGGGCAGAGGGGGGCATGAGGACCGATGTGGGGAGTACTGGGGGTCGCCTGGCTGGAGGGGGAAGGGGGAGACCCAGTGGAACCCCTGCTGCAGTTACCTGACGTAGGGGGTGGGCAGTAGGACCCAGCAGTGCTGAAGGGCTCTGCCTGGTGGGGGCTGTGGGCCCAGCGCGGTGTGTGTGGGCCAGGTAGAGCTGCAGCCTGTTGTTGGTCCCGGGGGCCGGGTACAGCGACGGCTGTGACCTGCTGCTGGGCGGTGGAGCGGCGCGGGTCAGCACGGTCGCTGGGGGAGGCCCGCGGGGATCTGGAGTCCGGGTGAGTGACGGTCGGCTCGGTCAGCGGATGGCCGGGGAGGGCGTGGGCGGCGGTGAGGGGGTCGGGAAGGTCGTGGGCGGCAGCGGCGGTGCAGAGGCCTCGCTCGTCGGCGGCAACGGCCCCGGGGAGGCGGTGGAGGTCGGCGGCGGCAGCCTCAGGTGAGCCTCGGCAATCAGCGGCCCCGGGGAGGCGGTGGAGGTCGGCGTCGGCAGCAGCGGCCCCGGGGAGGCGGTGGTCGGCGTCGGCAGCAGCGGCCCCGGGGAGGCGGTGGAGGTCGGCGTCGGCGGCAGCGGCCCCGGGGAGGCGGTGGTCGGCGTCGGCAGCAGCGGCCCCGGGGAGGCGGTGGAGGTCGGCGTCGGCGGCAGCGGCCCTGGGGAGGCGGTGGTCGGCGTCGGCGGCAACGGCCCAGGGGATGCGGTTGTCGGCGTCGGCGGCCCCGGGGAGGCGGTGAGGAGCGGTACTGCACCTGGTGGCAGTAATGGCGCCGCGGGCCTCTGCCTCGTGGTGTGCCGGCCGGCAGTGCGGAGCAGTGGTCGAGTTGCGGGCCTGCGGGCGGTCGAGTCGCTGCCGAGGAGTGTCGGTGGAGGCATCCGTCTGGAGGCGGGATAGTTTGCGAGCCTTCGTGGAGTCCAGGTAGGTGAAGAATCGAGTGTTGAGGGCGTGGATCCGGCGTAGGATGAAGTATAGTTGGGGCCCGTTGCAGGTGTGGGTGAATGAGGCCCGGAGCTGTGGGAGAGTCAGAGAGAGGGCCTGCTGGTGCCGGCGCATCCCAGCCAGGGTACAACGCAGGGCACGGAAAGAAAACTGTTCAGAGTAGTGGCAGATGGTCTGTTGGAGACGGTAGTCCGGGTTGGGTCCGAATTGGGAGGTCTGGAAACGGAGCTGGAAACCACGAGGCAGAAGATGGAGGCGCAGGCAAGTCCCAAGGAAGCAGATGTGGCTGTGGTAGCGAGTCTGGGTCAAGATGTGGTCGTAGAGTAGGAGGGCAGGAGAAATCACAGAGGGGGAGCAGCGAGAGAGCATGTTACTGAACTCTCGTCGAAGAGAGGAGGAGAACTTCTTCAAAGTGGACATACCTCGAAGAGAAATCGCAGTGGAGCAACCAGTAGTATAAGAAAATAACTGCAGATGCTGGTACAAATCAATTTATTCACAAAATGCTGGAGTAACTCAGCAGGTCAGGCAGCATCTCGGGAGAGAAGGAATGGGTGACGTTTCGGGTCGAGACCCTTCTTCAGACTGATGTCGGGGGTGGGACAAAGGAAGGATATAGGTGGAGACAGGAAGATAGAGGGAGATCTGGGAAGGAGGAGGGGAAGGGAGGGACAGAGGAGCTATCTGAAGTTGGAGAAGTCAACGTTCATACCACCGGGCCGCAAACTGCCCAGGCGAAATATGAGGTGCTGCTCCTCCAATTTCCGGCGGGCCTCACTATGGCACTGGAGGAGGCCCATGACAGAGAGGTCAGACTGGGAATGGGAGGGGGAGTTGAAGTGCTGTGCCACCGGGAGATCAGTGGCGTTAATGCGGACCGAGCGCTGTCAACAGCGCCACACGACCTGGCTGCAATTTCTGACACCCATTTTGACTATCTAAAATACCATCCACTTTAGTGGCATGTGTAAGCTTACGAATCATGTCCTGTAAGTTCTCGTTCAAATCATTGATAAACAAACAAACAACAATTGGGCCAGTACCGAACGCTGAGGCACCCCCCCGAGTCACAAACCCCCAGTCCTCCATCCCTTTTCCCGTATGTTCCTATAAAATCTCGTGGTATGAACATGAATATTATCTAACTGTCCTGTCCCTTTTTTGCCCCCAATGATTTCCTTTTCAGCGTACTAAGCTCCGGAAACACATCCAGGGATAGACCTGATCCCAGCTACATATACCTGACCCATGCCTCCTTTTTATTCTTGACTAAAGCCTCGTAATCCAAGCTTCGTTACGCCCACCCGCCTTGCCCTTCACTCCAACAGGAACATACATTCCCTGGAATTTTGCTACTTTTATATCTATCTATCGATCCATCTTTTTTACGAAAATTCATATTCATATGTTTTGTTTGTTTGAAATTTCCTTCAGACCCAACGTTCCTAACCCGAAAATATTACCCCAGGGCTATTTCAACCCAATGACTTAGACCGAAAGCTTGTCACCTTCAATTACAGTTGGACAAGCATTGCCAGGTTATGTGGCAGTCGCAGAAAAAGCTGGTTGGAATATATTTGGTGATATTTTGTGTAATTATGGTGGCCGCACAACAGCCTGTGTCTAAGCGGGAGGGTGCAGAAAAGATTAACGGAAAAACCCCATTGATAAGACACAGGAAATTGCAGATACAGGAATCTTGAGTAGTGGTGGATGTCGACGTTCCGGACATCTTCTGACAAGGGAGTGGACAGGCGACGTTTCGGCGTCGTGGCTCCTCCTCCGACTGATTGGAGAAGACGGGAGAAACCCGGAACACAGTGATGGGTGTGACAGAAGCCAGCCGTCTAATAGATTGGTAAAAATTATAATAGATTGTTAAAAATTATGATGAGGCGGGGGGGTGGGGGTGGGGGGAGAGAGTGAAAGGGGTCATTATCAGATGAATGGAGTAGGTGGCAAAGTGAGAGATAAAAAAGAGACAAAAAAATGTCAATTCAGGACAGGAGAGGAGGAGTGAAATACACAGCCAAGGAAAGGACAATTGACAATAGACAATGGATACTAGGTGCAGGAGTAGGACATTCGGCCCTTCGAGCCAGCACCGCCATTCAATGTGATCATGGCTGATCATCAACAATCAGTACCCCGATCCTGCCATCTCCCCATACCCCACTGACTCCGGTATCATAAAGACCTCTATCTGACTCTCTCTTGATAGCATCCAGAGAATTGGCCTCCACTGCCTCTTGAGGCAGAGAATTCCACAGATTTACAAATCTCTGAGTTAAAAAGTTTTTCCTCATCTCCGGTCGAAATGGCCTACCCCTTATTAGAAACATAGAAACATAGAAAATGGGTTCAGGAGGAGGCCATTCGAACCTTCGAGCCAGCACTGCCATTCATTGTGATCATGGCTGATCATCCACAATCATTAACCCGTGCCTGCCTTCTCCCCATATGCCTTTATTCTACTAGCCCCTATAGCTCTATCTAACTCTCTCTTAAATCCATCCAGTGAATTGACCTCCACTGCCCTCTGTGGCAGAGAATTCCACAAATTCACAACTCTCTGGGTGAAAAAGTCCCTTCTCACCTCAGTTTTAAACGGCCTCCTCTTTATTCTAAGACTGTGGCCCTTGGTTCTGGACACGCCCAACATTGGGAACATTTTCCCTGTCCAGTTCTTTTATAAATTTATATGTCTCTATAAGATCCGATCTCATCCTTCTAAACTCCAGTGAATGCAAGCCTAGTCTTTTCAATCTTGCCTCATATGCTCGTCCCGCTATCCCAGGGATCAACCTCGCGAACCTACGCTGCACCGCCTCAATTACAAGGATGTCCTTCCTCAAATTAGGAGACCAAAACTGTACACAATACTGCAGATGTGGTCTCACCAGGGCCCTATACAACTGCAGAAGAACCTCTTTAATCCTATACTGAAATCCTCTCGTTATGAAGGCCGACATGCGATTATCTTTCTTCACTGCCTGCTGTACCTGCACGCCAACGTTCAGTGACTGGTGTACAAAGACACCCAAGTCTCGCTGCACTTCCCCCTTACCTAACCTGACACCATTGAGATAATAATCTGCCTCTTTGTTTTTGCCGCCAAAGTGCATAACCTCATATTTATCTATATTATACTGCATCTGCCACGCATCGGCCCACTCCCTCAACCTGTCCAGGTCACCCTGCAATCTTCTAACATCCTCTTCACAGTTCACACTGCCACCCAGCTTTGTGTCATCCGCAAACTTGCTAGTGTTACTTCCAATTCCTTCATCCAAATCATTAATATATATATATGGTAAACAGTTGCTGCCCGAAAACCGAGCCTTGCGGCACTCCACTCACTACTGCTTGCCAGTCTGAAAAGGACCCGTTTACTCCTATTCTTTGCTTCCTGTCTATCCATGTCATCACCCTACCCCCAATGTCATGTGCTCTAAATTTGTTCACCAATCTCCCGTGTGGGACCTTATCAAAGGCTTTCTGAAAGTCTAGATACACTGCATCCGCTGGCTCCCCTTCATCCATTTTACTTGTCACATCCTCAAAAAATTCCAGAAGATTAGTCAAGCAAGATTTTCCATTCATAAATCCATGCTGACGTGGACTTATCTTTGTACTGCTATCCAAATGCACCGTTATTACCTCTTTAATAATTGACTCCAGCATCTTCCCCACCACCGATGTCAGGCTAACTGGTCTGTAATTCCCCCTTTTCTCTCTCGCTGCCTTCTTGAAAAGTGGGATAACATTAGCTATCCTCCAATCCACAGGAACTGATCCTGAATCTATTGAGCTTGGAAAATGATCACCAATGCGTCCACTGTTTCCAGAGTCGCCTCCCTGAGTACCCTAAGTTGCAGACCAGCAGGCCCTGGGGATTTTTCAACCTTCAGTCCCATCAGTCTACCCAATACTATTTCTCGCCAAATGCTAATTTATTTCAGTTCTTCAACCCCCATCAGTCCCCTGTCCTCTAGTACATCTTATTCTTAAACTGTGACCTCTGGTTCTGGACTCCCCCAACATTGGGAACATGTTTGCTGCCTCTAGCGTTTCCATTCCCTTAATAATCTTACGTTTTAATAAGATCCTCTGTCATCCTTCTAAGTTCCAGTGTAAAAAAGCCCATTCGCTCCAGTCTTTCAACATGCGACAGTCACGCCATTCCCGGAATTAACTTAATGAATAAGGGCTGTATGCCCTTAATAGCAAGAATGTCCTTCCTCGAATCTGGAGACCAAAACTGCACACAGTTCTCCAGGTGTGGTCTCACTGGGGCCCTGTAAAACTGCAGAAGGACCTCTTTGCCCTTATACTCCATTCACCTTGTAATGAAGGCCAACAAGCCATTAGCTTTCTTCTCTACCTGCTGTACCTGCATGCTTTCTTTCAGTGACTGATGAACAAGGCCACCTAGGTCTCTTTGTACTTCCCCTTTTCCTAACTGGACACCAGTCAGATAATAAGCTGCCTTCATGTTGTGCCCACGAAAGTGGATAACCTCACATTTATCCACATTAAACTGCATCTGCCATGCATCTTCCCACTCACACAACCTGTCCAAGTCACCCTGCATCCTCATAGCATCCTCCTCACAGTTCACAGTGCCACCCAGCTTTGTGTCATCTGAAAATTTGCTAATGCTACTTTTAATCCCTTCGTCTAAGTCATTAATGTGTATTGTAAATAGCTGCGTTCCCAGCACCGAGTCTTGCGGTACCACACTAGTCACTGCCTGCCATTCTGAAAGGGACCCGTTAATCCCTACTTTTTGTTTCCTGTCTGCTAATTCTCTATCCATGTCAGTACCCTGCCTCCAATACCATGTGCTCTAATTTTGTACACTAATCTCCTATATGGGACCTTATCGAAGGCTTTTTGAAAGTCCAGGTACACTACATCCACTGGCTCTCCCGTGTCCATTTTCCACGTTATACCCTCAAAAATCGACGTGGGTGAAAGGGAACGGCGTTGGGTACGCGAGAAATGTTGAATTTGTGAATGGAAGACAAGTGTGCAAAGTACGGAAATGGAGTAGATTGACTGTGGTTTGAACGATGATGGGAGAAAAAAAAGCAGTCGGATGGATTAGAAAAATGCAGTCGTTCGATTATTTGCGGAAGCTCTTTTAAGCGTCGCAGCAGCAGCAGGTGGTTTAAAAAGGCAGTGAATGGATTAGTTGAGTCAATGAATTTCTGTGCCGGAGCAGCAGCGGGAAGTTTCAAGTGGCAGCCGTTCGAATGCTGGAGTAAATCCCTTTAGTTTCGGAGTAGTAGAGGGAGATTTCAAAAGACAATCGTTGAATAGGTTGAGTCTGTGCATTTCTGTTCGGAGTAACAACGCCTGATTTGAAAAAACGCTGCCGATGGATTAATTAAATGACAAATCGACTAATTAGGTACCCAATAAAATAAGACAAGTTGTAGCGTGCGGCCTATTGGCAGCAGTCGTGTTTGGCGTTGGGGTGGGGGGGGAGAGGATTTGTTGAGTGTATATCTACGGCTTTGGCACATTACTGCTGTTTCGTTTGTGTGATTTGTTGTTTTTAGTGCCGTAGCAATGACAGGTCCAAAGTTCCTTCTGCAGAATGTGTGAACTCAAAGAAATTGCTGGTATCCTTAATGACAATACCTGCGGAATTTGTGGCCAGATGCAGCTCCTTAGAACTACACTAGATGCCCAATTGTGCAGCTGGGCGATCTTATATTCATCTGGCAAAATTAGAGCTTCTTAGATTGGCGTTGGAGGGAGGTGGTCACGCCTAAGATACAGGAAGAGAGTAGTTAGGCGACAACGAGGAAAAGCGAACAGGCAGAGAATGCAGTGGACCACTGTGGCCATTGTCATTCAAAACAGGTGTACGCTTTTGGGTACGATTGGGTTGGACGACCCGTCATGATTGTTCATCAGTTGCAGTCATGGCTATTGTACCGAGCATGGCTCTGAGGCAAAGCGGGAAATGTATTGTGGGCAGAGCCACGGTGGGAGTATTATCTTTAACTAGTGGAGCAGACGTGGCAGCCACGGAGAATCCAGAATCGTGTGCTACTTCCCAGGTGCGCGGGGCCACGCTGTTCCGGACATAGATAGCAGAATCAATGATGTGCTGCAAAATGATTTTGTGAGTTAGGCAAAATGTTAAAAAGCAGGTCCTCCAGGGTAGATCTCCGGATTACTACTGGTGCCGTGTACTAGTGAGGGTAGGAACGGAAAGATAGGACCGATGAATGCATGGCAGATGATTTACTGCAGGCAACAGGGATTCCAGCATTGGGACCCTTGGGATCTTCTCTGGGGCAAAAGCGACCTTAAAAGAGAGATGGGTTGCACGTTAACAGGAGATCCCGCCTCCTGCCGGTCTTGTACATACCGACCCGAGTAGCACGAGCAAATCAACCTGCTAGGATATTTGCCATCAGGTAGATTTGCTATTGCTACTTGGGTGACTTTGCACAAGATGTGCAGGGAGGGGATCCAATGCAGAACGGATGCAGGTGAGAGGCTGACTGTCAGTATATGATGTGACGAAAGAACTAACAGGACAAAATAAGAAGGAACACGACACGGAGCGGTGAAGGACCGTTGAATTCAATTGCATTTATTTTAATGCGAGGATGCCTGGCAGGTAGGTCGGATGAACTCAGCACGTGGATAGCTACGTGCGGCTGGTTAACAGAGGAAAAGGACTGGATACTACTATTCCATGTTAGGTGTGCTACGGGAGAGATGGAGATGGGGTAAAAGAAAAGAGGGTATTGCCTTATACTTTAAGGAAAGTCACGGCAGTAGTAAGAGGTGAAAGTATTGATGGTTCGTCCAATGAGGTTATGTTGGTGGATCTGATGAATAAAAAGGGGTCGATCACCTTGTTGAGAGAGCACTATGCTGCTAAATGTTCAACGGGAATTTGAAGATTAAATATGCCAGGAAATTGCAAGCAGCTGTAATTATCATCCAAGGATATCATCCAAGGGGTTGTTAATTGTCGCGATTCCGACTGGGACTGTCATAGTGCCAACGGCATAGACGAGGTGGAAAACGAGTTCAGGAAATGAGTTCAGGAAAACGTGGTTAGAAAATATTTAGAGGGCACTACACCGGAAAGGGCAGAGATTAATATATTCTTTGAAAACTGAGAAGGGGAGGGGATGTGACAGTATTGTCCGTGGGTGTGCATTCGAGCTGCTCTGCTCGCTTCCAAATGGCGGTGGGTAAAGATAGTGTGGCTCCACAACGTAACATTCTGAAATGGGGCAAGGCCAACTTTAATGGTATGTGATAGGAACTTGCTTGAGTCCATTGGAGTAGGTTTTTTGCGTATAAAGAATAATTCGGAAAATGGGATGATTTAAAGTGTTCAGAGCATGTGTGTTCCTGTTAGTGTGAAGGGCAAGGGGGAATAATAAAGCTTAGATGACGAGGGATATTAAGGCTCCTGTGAGGGGACAAATCGAGGCATGAGACAGGTATTGGCAACTGGGGTCAAATGTATCGCTGGAAGACTTTCGCGAACTGAGGAGTGTACTTAACACGGATATCAGGAGGACAAAAAAGGGGGTAGGAGATATCTCTGACAGACAATACTAAGGAAATCCAAAGAGATTTTGGCAGTACATTAAGTTCAATTCAGTTTTGTTTATTGTCACGTGTACCAAGGTACAGTAAAAAAAGCTTTCGATGCATGCTAACCTGTCAGCAGAAATACAATACATGAGGACAATCAATGGATTTACAGTGGAAAGATACATGATAAGTGCAAGGTAAAGCCAACTATGTCCGATCAAGGATCGTCCGAGGGTCATCAAATATGTAGAGGTAGAGGTATTTATTCACGAAATGCTGGAGTAACTCAACAGGTCAGGCAGCATTTCAGGAGAGAAGGAATGGGGGACGTTTCGGGTCGAGACCCTTCTTCAGACTGAGTGCCTTCAGGTTGCGGTAGGATGATTTATTGCCTGTTAACAGGGTAGATATGATGAAACATAATAACAAAAGAAAGAACGGAGCACATCAAAAATGAAAGCAGTCATCTCTATGTGGAACCACAAGAGATGAGCAACTTCCTCAATTAGTATTTCTCACCTGTTTGTACCTTGGGAAATAGATGAAGCACTTGAGAAATTTGTGACAGTTAATGAAAATGTTTTGAGGATAGTCCATAATATAGTCAATGAAGTGCTGAACGTCCACAACCACATGCAGGTTGATACATCTCTTGAGCAGATCGAACCGGGATATTGTGGGAAGCTAGAGAAGAAATTGCAGAAGCCCTAGCTAGGAAATATCAAACACTATTAGACACGGTAGGCGCCCGAAGGAAAAATGTGGGAACTATAGACCAGGGAGCCCAACATCTGCAGTAGGGAATTTACCAGAGAGTATTTTGATGGATAAGATAAGTATGCATCTGGATAGATATTGGCTCATTAGCGATAGTGGGCATAGATTCGTATGTGCGAGATAGTGTCTGAGAGTAACATTGAAACAAAGAACAAAGGTGCAGGACTAGGCCATTCGGCCCTTTGAGCCAGAACCACCATTTAATGTGGTCATGGCTGATTACCCTAAATCTCTACCCCGTTCTTGCTTTCTCCCCACACCCCTTGATTCCGTTAGCACTAAGAGCTATATTTAACTCTCTCTTGAATACATCCAGTGAATTGGCCTCCACTGCCTTCTGTGGCAGAGAATTCCACAGATTCACAACTGTCTGAGTGTAAAGGTTTTACCTCACCTCAGCCCTAATTGGCATACACTTTATTCTTAAACTGTGACCCCTGGTTGTGGACTCCACCAAACATCGGCAACATTTTGCCTGCATCTAGCCTGTCCAATCCATTAAGAATTTTACTTGTTTCCATAAGATTCCCTCTCTTCCTTCTAAATTCCGGTGAATATAGAAACATATAAGCATTAAAAATAGGTGCAGGTGGAGGCCATTCGGCCCTTCGAGTCTGCACCGCCAGTCATTGTGATCATGGCTGATCATTCACAACCAGTAACCAGTGTCCAACGTCTCCCCATATTAATAGACAAAAGACAATAGAGGAGTACAGGAGTAGGCCATTTAGCCCGTCGAGCCAGCACCGACATTCAATGCGATCATGGCTGATCGTTCACAACCAGTACCCCGTTCCTGCCTTCTCACCATATCTCTTGACTCCGCTATCCTTAAGAGCTTCCTCTAGCTCTCTCTTGAAAGCATCCATAGAATTGTCCTCCACTGCCTTCCGAGGCAGAGAATTCCACAAATTCACAACTCTGGGTGATAAAGTCCCTTCTTACCTCAGTTTTAAATGGCCTCCCCTTTCTTCTAAGACTGTGGCCCCTGGCTCTGGACTCGCCCCACATTAGGATCATTTTTCCTGCATCTAGTTTGTCCAGTATATTTATAACTTTATATGTCTCCATAAAATCTTTTCCATTTTTCCTCATACGACAGTTCCGCCATCTCAGGAATCAATCTCGTGGATCTACGCTGCACTGCCTCAATTACAAGGATGTCCTTCCTCAAATTAGGAGATCCAAACTGTAAACAATACTCCAGATGTGGTTTTACCAGGGCCCTATACAACTGCAGAAGAACCTCTTTACTCCTATACTGAAATCCTCTCGTTATGAAGGCCAATATGCCATTAGCTTTCTTCACTGCCTGCAGGTACTGCACGCCAACTTTCAGTGACAGGTGTATAAGGACACACAGGCCTCGCTGCACGTCCCTCTTACCTAATTTGACACCATTGAGATAATAATCTGCCTCCTTGTTTTTGCTGCCAACGTGGATAACTTCACATTTATCTATGTTATACTGCATCTGCCACACACCTGCCCACTCACTCAACCTGTCCAGGTCACCCTGCAACCTCCTAACATCCTCTTCGCAGTTCCACTGCCACCCAGCTTTGTGTCATCCGCAAACTTGCTAGTGTTACTTCTAATTCCTTCAACCAAATCATTAATATATGTGGTAAACAGTTGCGGCCCCAACACTGAGCCTTGCGGCACTCCACTCGCCACTGCCTGCCATTCTGACAAGGACCCGTTTACTCCTACTCTTTGCTTCCTGTCTGCCAACCAATTCTCTATCGAAGTCAACACCATACCCCAATTACCAATTTTGCTCACCAATCTCCCGTGTGGGACCTTATGAAAGGCTTCCAGATAGTCTAGATACACTACATCTACTGACTCCTCTTCAACCATTTTACTTGTCACGTCCTCAAAATAATCCAGAAGATTAGTCATGCATGGTTTCCCTTTCATAAATCCATGCTGAAGGACTTATCCTTTCCCTGCTATACAAATGCACTGTTATTACCATTTTTTAATAATTGACCCCAGCATCTTCCCCACCACCGATGTAAGGCTAACTAGTCTGCAATTCCCCGTTTTCGCTCTCGCTCCTTTCTTGAAAAGTGGGATAACATTAGCTATCCTCCAATCCACAGGAACTGATCCGGAAACTTTTGAACATTGGAAAATGATAACCAATGCGTCCACTATTTATAGAGCCACCTCCCTGGACACCCTGGGATGCCGACCATCAGGCCCTGGGAATTTATCAACCTTTAGTCCCATCAGTCTACCCAATTTTATTTCTAGCCTAATGCAAATTTATTTCAGTAAGCCCAGTCGATCTATTATTTCCAACATGCCATTTTCTTTGTTCGCTGACTGCTGTACCGGCATGCATACTTTAAGTGACTGATATACAAGGACACCTAGATCTTGTTGCACCTCCCCTTTTCCTACCTGACCCTATACAGATAGTATGTAAGAAGGAACTGCAGATGCTGGCTTAAACCGAAGATACACACAAAAAGCTGGAGTAACTCAGCGGGACAGGCAGCATCTTTGGAGAGAAGGGTCTCGATTCAAAACGTCATTCATTCCTTCCCTCCAGAGATGCTGCCTGTCCCGCGGAGTTACCCGATTTTGTTTGTCTATCTTCACACTACAGATAATAATCTGACTTCTTGTTCTTGCCACCAAAGTGGACAACCTGGCATTTATCCACATTATACTGCATCTGCTATGCAACTATCCACTCATTCAACCTATCCAAGTCACATTTCAACCTCCTAGCAGAATCACACTGCCACCCAGCTTTGTGTCATCCGCAAACTTGGAGATGTTCGATTTAATGAACCCCTTCAGGAATCTGATTGAGATTTTTGAAGAAATAAATTGAGGGCGCAAGCGCAGTCATTGTTGGCCTGGACAATGTATTTGATGAGATATCTGCATGGTAGGATTTTCCTGAAGTTTTGATTGCATGGGGCCAGGGAGAGCAAGCCGACTGGATAGAAAAATGGCATCAGGGAAGGTAGTTGAGGGTGACGGTATTTTTTTCGACTGGACGCCTGTGACTAGTTGTGTGGGTAGGTGATCAGTGCCCGGTAGGTTTCTGTTTGTGACTTATATCAACGATTTGGACGAGTCTATAGGAGGCATGATTAGTATGTTGCAGATGACACAAAAGTTGGCGTTATTGTTGATAGTAAAAATAGTTACCAATAATTACCACAGGATGTTGATCAGTTCGGCAAGATGAATATTTAGAAACATAGAAACATATAAAATAGGTGCAGGAGGAGACTATTCGGCTCTTCGAGCTAGCACCGCCATTCATTGTGATCATGGCTGATCTTCCACAATCAGTAACCCGTGCCTGACTTCTTCCCATATTCCTTGATTCCACTAGCTCCCTAGAGCTCTGTTTAAATCTCTCTTAAATCCATCCAGATTTGGCCTCCAATGCCCTCTATGGAAGAGATTTGCACAAATTCACCACTTTCTCGGTGAAAAAGTTCCTTCTTTAATGCAGCTTAATGTAGATCAATGTGAGGTGTTTCATTTTGGGAAATTGAGCCGTGGCAGGACTACACAGTGAATGGCAGGGTCCGATGGAGTGTTGTAGAGCAGGTGAATCTATGGGTGCAATTACATAGTTTCTTGAAAGACCCGTCACAGGTAGCGATCATGGTCATGAATGCTTACAGTACATTGAGCTTCATCAGTCAGGATATTGAATACAGCAATTGGGATGTTATGTTACAGTTGTACTCGACGTTGGCGACGCTGCATTTGAAATATTGTGTGCAGCAGTGGTCACCTTGCTACAGAAATGATGTTGCTAAGCTGGAAAGAATGCAGAGAACATTTACGAGGACTTGCCAGAAATCAAAAACCAGGACTATAGGGAGTGGTTGGGCAGGTTAGGATGAAATTCCTTGCGGAGGGACTATTTTGTGGTGGTGTATAAAATCATGATGGTAATCGACAGGGTGAATACGCAGTGTCTTGTACCCTGAGTACGGAAAGCGAGAACCAGAAGACAGTTTTAAGATCAGAAGAGTAAGATTTAATAGGAACTTGAGGGCATCTTATTCACACAGAAGGTGTTGGGTGTATGAAATGAGCTGCGGGAGGCGGCAGTTGAGGCTGGTCTATAACAACATTTAAACAATTTTGATAAGCACACAGATGAGTACGTTTTGGGGTCATATGGGTCATTGGCGGACAGGTAGGACTCGTGTTGATGGAGCATCCTGGTTGGAATGAGTTATGCCGAAGTGCCTCTTTTGTGCTGTATGTTTCTACGACTCCAAATGGGAGTGCACTGGGGAGGAAATAGTGGGAGTATAACATGAAGTTCGGTAATATACAGATTGGAAAGTTTTAAAGGGTTATGGGCTAAATTCAAGCAGTGTAGACTGGCACAGAACACGAAGGGTCTGCTTATCAATTTGGGCCAAATGGCCTAATTCCCTGCTGTGTAGGAAGGAACTGCAATGCTGGTTTAAACAGAAGAAAGATACAAAGAGCTGGAGTAACTCAGCCAGCATCTCTGGAGAAAGGGAATAGGTGACGTTTCGAGACCCTTTTTCAGAGTTAGAGGCAGAGGAAAGGGAACAAAGAGATATATACGGTGATGTAGAGATAAATGTGGACCAAATGAATGAAAGATATGTTAAAAAAGTAACGATAATAAAGAAAAAAGACCATCGTTAGCTGTTTGTTGGGGGAGATCGAACAGCCAATGAGATAAACAAGATGAATTTGAAGCTGGTATAACTTGGATGGGGAGGGATGGAGGAAGGGGAATGCGGGGGTTACTTGAAGTTAGATAAGTCAATATTCAGATCACTGGTTTGTAAGCTGCCCAAGCTATGTCCTTGGTGTATGGGTCTATGAACATTACGTAGCTCAGAAATCGGATCTTTCGCAATTTCCTGGGCTCTCGTTGTCTCTAATGCAAATAACATAAAAATCAATTACTTTTGTTTTCTTCCTGTTTCAGATATCGGGAAGATATGCAACCGATTCAAAGGGATCTGCCGAATATATCTATGTAAGAGGAACGAATTCAACGTCAGGGGTGTGTGCGGCTGGTTGCACGCCTGTTGCTTCGAAAAGTGAGGAGCTGGACAACACCACGTCAGCTGCCACTCCAGGATCAGTTCGACGAATCGAACATAGGAGAAATTCCCCATACTCGCAAAGTGTTGATCGAGTAATGCTGTAAATTGTGTTCAATAAAGTTCACTTCCTTAACTTAGTTTTGTGTTCGTTGTCTGCTGGTTAACCATATAACAATAACCATATAACAACCACAACATGGAAACAGGCCTGTCCGGCCCTACCAGTCCACGCCGACCATTCTCCCTGACCTAGTCTCATCTACCTGCACTCAGACCATAACCCTCTAATCCCCTCCTATCCATATACCTATCCAATTTACTCTTAAATAATAAAATCGAGCCAGCCTCCACCACTTCCACCGGAAGCCCATTCCATACAGCCACCACCCTCTGAGTAAAGAATTGACCTATTTCATTCTTTCACCACCTAGATCTCGATCTATCTACGGTGATACTCGATACATTAGGAAACAAACACTGAAGAGGAGATTAAAATGACAGCATAATTCAACCCTCACCAGCACGCACCCGCATCCATACAGCATAAATAACTATAGCGCAGGAACTGGCCCATCGGCCATGCTGACATGTCCATGCTGACATGATGCTAGGTCGAATTAGTCTCTCCTGCTCCTGC
>NC_135987.1:202756-220256 GCF_053455715.1 Rhinoraja longicauda | reverse complement strand
GGTCGACTGATGGGACTGAAGGTTGATAAATCCCCAGGACCTCATGGTCTGCAACTGAGGGAGGTGGCTCTAGAAATAGTTGACGCATTGGTGATCAATTTCCAATGTTCAATGGATTCAGGATCAATTCCTGTGGATTGGAGGATAGCTAATGTTATGCCACTTTTCAAGAAAGGAGCGAGAGAGAAAATTGAGAATTTCAGACCAGTTAGCCTGACATCGGTGGTGGGGAAGATGCAAGAGTCAATGATTAAAGAGGTATTAATGGTGCATTTGGATAGCAGTCCAAGTCAGCATGGATTTATGAAGGGGAAGGCATGCTTGTCTAATCTTCAGGATTATTTGAGGATGTGACAAGTAAAATAGATTAAGGTGAGCCAGAACAAGGGCCACAGTTTAAGAAAAAGGGGTAGGCCATTTAGAACGGAGATGAGGAAGAACTTTGTCAGTCAGAGAGTTGTGATTCTGTGGAATTCTCTGCCTCAGAAGGCAGTGGACGCCAATTCTCTGAATGCATTCAAGAGAGAGCTGGATAGAGCTCTTAAGGATAGCGGAGTGAGGGGTTATGGGGAGAAGGCAGGAACGGGGTACTGATTGAGAGTGATCAGCCATGATCGCATTGAATGGCGGTGCTGGCTCGAAGGGCTGAATGGCCTACTCCTGCACCTATTGTCTATTGTCTATTGGATGTAGTCTATCTGGATTTTGAGAAAGCCTTTGATAAGATCCTACGCGGGAGATTGGTGAGCAAAATTAGAGCACATGGTATTGGGGGTAGAGTGTTGACATGGATAGAGAATTCTTTGGCAGACAGGAAGCAAAGAGTCCTTGTCAGAATGGTAGGGAGTGGTGACTGGAGGGCCGTAAGGCTCGGTGTTGGGGCCGCAACTATTCAAAATATATATTAATGATTTGGAGGAAGGAATTAGAAGTAACACGAGCAAGTATGCAGATGACACAAAGCTTGGTGGCAGTGTGAACTGCGAAGACGATGTTAGGAGGTGGCAGGGTGATCTGGACAGGTTGAATGACTTGACAGATGCATGGCAGATGCAGTATAATGTAGATAAATGTGAGGTTATCCACTTTGGCAGCCAAAACAAGGAGGCGGGTTATTATCTCAATGGTGTCAGTGAGGTAAGAGGTAAGTGCAGCGAGACCTGGGAATCCTTGTACACCAATTGGAGGAACAGCACCTCATATTTCGCCTGTGCAGTTCGCAGCCCAGTGGTATGAACATCGACTTCTCCAACTTTAGATAGTTCCTCTGTCCCCCCTTCCCCTCCTCCTACCCAGATCTCCCTCTATCTTCCTGTCTCCACCTATATCCTTCCTTTGTCCCGCCCCCTGACATCAGTCTGAAGAAGGGTCTCGCCCGAAACGTCACCCATTCCTTCTCTCCTGAGATGCTGCCTGACCTGCTGAGTTACTCCAGCATTTTGTGAAATAAATACCTTGTACACCAGTCACTGAAAGTTGGCGTGTAGGTACAGAAGGCAGTGAAGAAAGCTAATGGCATGTTGGTCTTCATAACGAGAGGATTTCAGTACAGAAGTAAAGAGGTTCTTCTGCAGTTGTATAGGGCCACATCTGAAGAATTGTATACAGTTTTGGTCTCCTAATTTGAGGGAGGACATCCTTGTAACTGAGGCAGTGCAACGTAGGTTCACGAGATAGAAGCCTGGGATGGCGGACTGTTATATGAGGAAAGATTGAAAAGACTAGGCATGTATTCACTGGAGTTTAGAAGGATGAGAGGGGATCTTATAGAGACATATAAATGTTTAAAAGGACTGGACAAGCTAGATGCTAGAAAAATGTTCCCAATGTTGGGGGAGTCCATAACCAGTGGCCAAAGTCCATTATAGGGAATTATAGGGAGGCCCTGGGTGGTTGGGGGTAGGGTACTGACATGGATAGAAAATTGGTTGACAGACAGAAAGCAAAGAGTGGGGTTAAATGGGTCCCTTTCTGAATGGCAGGCAGTGACTAGTGGCGTACCGCAAGGCTCGTTGCTGGGACCGCAGCTATTTACAATATACATTAATGACTTGGATGAAGGGGTTAAAAGTAACATTAGCAAATTTGCAGATGATACAAAGCTGGGTGGTAGTGTGAGCTCTGAGGAAGATGCTATGAGGTTGCAGGGTGACTTGGACAGGTTGTGTGAGTGGCCGGATGCATGGCAGATGCAGTTTAATGTGGATAAGTGTGAGGTTACCGCTTTGGTGGTAAGAATGGGAAGGCAGATTATTATCTGAATGGTGTCAAGTTAGGAAAAGGGGACATACATCGATATCTTGGTGTCCTAGTGCATCAATCACTGAAAGGAAGCATGCAGGTACAGCAGGCAGTGAAGAAAGCCAATGGAATGTTGGCATTCATAACAAGAGGAGTTGAGTATAGGAGCAAAGAGGTTCTTCTCCAGTTGTATAAGGCACTAGTGAGACCGCACCTGGAGTACTATGTGAAGTTTTGGTCTCCATATTTGAGGAAGGATATTCTTGTTATTGAGGGCATGCAGCGTAGGTTTACTAGGTTAATTCCCGGAATGGCGGGACTGTCGTATGTTGAAAGACTGGAGCGGCTAGGCTTGTATACACTGGAATTTAGAAGGATGAGAGGGGATCTTATTGAAACATATAAGATTATTAAGGGGTTGAACACGTTAGAGGCTGGAAACATGTTCTCAATGTTGGGGGAGTCCAGAACCACGGGCCACAGTTTAAGAATAAGGGGCAGGTCCTTTAGAACGGAGATGAGCAACAAAATTCAGTCAGAGAGTTGTAAATCTGTGGAATTCATTGCCTCATAAGGCAGTGGAGGCCAAGTCTCTGAATTCATTCAAGAGAGAGCTGGATATAGCTCTTCAGGATAGCGGTGTCAGGGTATATGGGGAGAAGGCAGGAACGGGGTACTGATTGAGAATGATCAGCCATGATCACATTGAATGGTGGAGCTGGCTCGCAGGGCCGATTTGCCTCCTCCTGCACCTATTGTCTATTGTCTATTGTCTATCGCCATTTTAAAACTGAGGTAAGAAGAAACTATGTTTCTATGTTTCTATGCAATATATATTGAGATCTTGATGGCCTTAAATTTCGATTGATCCACTACTTTCGTGCGTTGACCAGGTTCAAGGAGATTACATTCTGCTGCTATCTATCTTAGTTATTTTTCTCAGACTGTGTGGTGTCACAGGTACATGTGAAATTATTATGGGGAGCAAGGAAATTGCAGAAGAGTTGAACATGTACTTTGGTTCTGTCTTCACTAAGGAAGACACAAACAATCTCCCAGAAGTACTGGAGGAGAGAGGATCTAGGGAATCCACATGGCCAGATGGTCTGTATCACAGGGCACTCAAGGAGGTGGCTCTAGAAATCGTGGACGCGTTGATGATCATTTTAGTTTAGTTTAGTTTAGTTTAGTTTAGTTTAGTTTAGTTTAGAGATACAGCGCGGAAACAGGCCCATTCGGCCCACCGCGTCCGCGCCGACCCCCGCATGTTAACATTGTCCTATACGCACTTGGGACAATTGTTCATTTAACAAGTCAATTTTACCTACTAACCTGTACGTCTTTTGAGTGTGGGAGGAAACCGAAGATCTCGGAAAAACCCCACGCAGGTCACGGAGAGAGCGAACAACTCCATACAGACAGCACTGGTAGTCGGGATCGAACCCTGGTCTCTGGTGTAAGGCAGCAACTCTACCGGTATATAGATTCAGAATCGGTTCCTGTGGATTGGAGGGTAGCTAATGTTATCCCACTTTTCAAGAAAGGAGCGAGAGAGAAAACCGGGAATAATAGACCAGTTGGTCTTGTGGTGGGGAAGATGCTGGAGTAAATTATTAAAGAAGTAATAACTGCGCATTTGGATAGCAGTAAAAGAATTGGTCCAAGTCAGCATGGATTCAAGAAGGGGAAATCCTGCTTGTCTAACCTTCTTGAATTTTTTTAAGATGTGAGAAGTATAATGGATGAAGGAGAGGCACGGTATGTAGTGTATCTGGATTTTGAGAAAGCTTTTGTTAAGGTCCCACACAGGAGAATAGTGGGCAAAATTAGAGCACATGGTATTGGTGATAGGGTACTGACACGGATAGATAATTGGTTGGCAGACAGGAAACAAAGAGTAGGAATAAACAGGTCCCTGTCAGAATGGCAGGCAGTGGCAAGTGGAGTGCCGCAAGGCTCGGTGCTGGAACGCAACTATTTACAATATATATTAATGATTTAGATGATGGGATTAAAGGTAACACGTGCAAATTTGCTGATGCCGCAAAGCTGGGTGGCAGTGTGAACTGCCAGATACTAGGAGGTTGCAGGGTGACATGGACAGGTTGAGTGAGTGGGCAAATGCATGGGAGGTGCAGTATTATGTAGATAAATGTGAGGATATCCACTTTAGCATATTATTATCTCAATTGTGTCAGATTAGGAAAAGGGGAAGTGCAACGAGACCTGGGTGTCCTTGTACACCAGTCACTGAAGAAAAACATGCAGGCACAGCATGCAGAGCAGAAAGCTCATGGCATGTTGGCCTTCATAACGAGAGGATTTGAGTAGAGAAGTAAATAGGTCCTTCCGCAGATGAACAGGGCCCTGGCGAGACCACATCTGGAGTATTGTGTGCAATTTTGGTCTCCTAATTTGAGAAAGGATATCCTTTCTATTAAGGCAATGCAGCGTAGAATAGCGGGACTGTCATATGAGGAAAGATTGGAAAGACTGGGGTTGTATTCACTGGAATTTAGAAGGATTAGAAGGGATCTTATGGAAACGTATAAAATTATAACAGGGCCCTAGTGAGACCGCACCTGGAATACTGTGTGCAGTTTTGGTCTCCAAATTTGAGGAAGGATATTCTTGCTATTGAGGTCGTGCAGCGTAGGTTTACTAGGTTAATTCCCGGAATGGCGGGACTTTCATATGTTGAAAGACTGGAGCGACTAGGCTTGTATACAATAGAATTTAGAAGGATGAGAGGAGATCTTATCGAAACATATAAGATTATTAAGGGGTTGGACACGTTAGAGGCAGGAAACATGTTCCCAATGTTGGGGGAGTCCAGAACAAGGGGCCACAGTTTAAGAATAAGGGGTAGGCCATTTAGAACTGAGATGAGGAAAAACATTTTCAGTCAGAGAGTTGTGAATCTGTGGAATTCTCTGCCTCAGAAGGCAGTGGACGCCAATCTCTGAATGCATTCAAGAGAGAGCTGGATAGAGCTCTTAAGGATAGCGGAGTCAGGGGGTATGGGGAGAAGGCAGGAACGGGGTACTGATTAAGAATGATCAGCCATGATCACATTGAATGGCGGTGCTGGCTCGAAGGGCCGAATGGCCTCCTCCTGCACCTATTGTCTATTGTCTATATTGTCTATTGTCTATAGAACTGTACAAGCTAGATGCAGGAAATATGTACCAAATGTTGGGGGAGCCCAGAACCAGAGCCCACAGTCTACGAATAAAGGGGAGGCCATTTAAAGCTGAGTTGAGAAGAAAGAAAACTTTTTCACCCAGAGAGTTGTGAATTTGTGGAATTCACTGCCACAGAAGGCAGTTGAGGCCAATTTACTGGATGAATTTAAAAGACAGTTAGATACCGCTCCAGGGGCTAGCGTAATCAAGGAAGAATGCAGGCACAGGTTACTGATTGTGGATGATCAGCAACGAAAAAAATGAATGGCGGTGCTGGCTCCTCATGCACCTATTTTCTTTGTTTCTATGTTTCTATGTTTCTATTCCTTAATCATTTTATAGGTTTCTGTGAGATCCCCCCCTCATTCTTTGGAATTGACACATGACGTCTGATGCAATGCATTTTGGAAGGTTCATAGTTCGTGCGTACCGAGCAAAGGATATATCCCCAGGGTGGGTCGATAGCAGAGCGATGTTGGGGCTTGTGGAGCTCTGAAAGTGGCAGCATAAGTTGATAGAGTGGCGAGGAAGACCAGTGGGATACTACCTTTCTACCTTACTACATGACATATATATACTAAAACTCTCGTTTGTTATCTTGTTTGTGACTGAACTTCAGCCAAAACGGTACACGATAGCACGACAATCTTAGGCCCACCTTACTCACCGTCGTCACTTTAATGGTAAAAATTGGTCGTTTTATTGAAATTGGTGTTATATTTCACTAGTCATTCACATTTTAAAGGCTTTCAAAACCAGCGCATGCGCAGTTGGGGGCTGGTCCTCCGCCAGACCAGCGCTTACACTTACGTAAGATGACCGCCGGGAGACTGTGTGTGCGCAGTTGGTCGTCATCCCACTTGCCGCCAGACGCCCGTTTCGTTCCGTGGCCCAAGTGGGTGGAGCATCACCGCCGCGGCGGCGATATGGGAGGATTTCAGGGACATCAAGAAGGACACCGGGGTCAACCTATTACCTCTGAATGGGTGGTGCCCTGTAATGCTCAACTCTTGAAGTTGTTCAAATGTCACATCAACGTGGAGATATGCTCCTCTGTAAAGTCGGTCAAATACGTGTTCAAGTACACCTTGAAGGGGAGTGAGCAAGCAGTTTTTGGAGTAAATAGGGATGACGAAATTGCACAGTACTTTACTGGCAGATACATTGGTCTGTCGGAAGCAGTCGGATCAATCCTTGGATATCCAACTCATGAGAGATGCCCCGCTGTCATTCGCCTCCAGGTACATTTACCACAAGAACAACAAGTCGTCATCAGAGTCGATGCTGGTCGGCTGGTGAGAAATGAGGATATCACGAGAACAACTTTAACTGCATTCATGGAATTGTGTTCTCGAGATCAATTTGCAAGAACACTGTACTACGCTGATGTACTCCGATTTTACACATGGAACAATAAGAAATGGCAAAGAAGGAACGTTGGGAAGATAGTGGAAGATCTTCCAGGTATTTTTGAAACCAACGTTCTGGGACAAGTGTACATCGTTTCTACAAGATGTGAGCTCTACTACTTGAGACTGCTTCTCCATCACGTAAAAGGGCCAATATCCTTCGATTCATCGAGGATGCATGACGGACATATTCTTCCTTCCTTCAAAGATGTCTGCATAGAAAGAGGTTTGTTGCAAACTGACGCCCATTGGCAACAGACAATGGAAGATGCTGAGCGGACAAGACTCCCCGAAGCAATGAGAGATTTGTTTGTTTTACTGACGTTTGTTGAGATCAACACTTCTCGACAATTATGGAATCGCTTCAAGAATTCAAAGTCTGAACATTACCTTCAAAGAGAACGTAGAACAATTCATGATCAAAATATCATAATCGATGAGAGGCATCATGATCAGGTGCTGTTGTATATTCAAGACAAGCTTGTGAATTACAGCAAGACACTGGGATACTTTCATGTGCCACGACCAAGACATGGAAGGATGAACCTTGATGGTGACAATCCAGAATTGCAGTACAAAGACCTGAACAACAGTGATTTGTTGAAGAGAAGGAGCCTCTGCTGAATGCTGAGCAAAGAGCAGTGAATGACCATGTGTGCAGCTGCTTGGAAAGTAATGTTCCTTCAATGTTTTTCATTGATAAACCAGCAGGAATGGGCAAAACAATTCTCACAAATTTGATCCTCTCCAAAGTTCGAGGTCAAGTTGATGTTGGTTTTGCTGTAGCATCCTCTGGTATAGCAGCTACATTGATATCTGGTGGAAGAACTGCACATTCTCGATTCAAGATACACATCGAAGTGACCGATAATACAATGTGCAACATTGAGAAGAATTCCAACATGGTTCATTTGATCAGGAGTGTGAGACTGGTTGTTTGGGATGAGTGCCCGAGCTTCGAGATCTATGCAAAAAGAACGATGAGCCTTTTGGCGGCATTCTTACCATTTGTTGTGGCAATGTTCGACAACTGTTGTGAAATGATGCTGATGTTAAAAATTTCTGCATCAAGACATCCTATTAACGTTCAAATTGTTATATTTTATTATTCACATTTTATTCACATTTTAAACTTCCAATTGCTGTGCCCGTCAGCCGCTCGTGCGCAGTAATACCTCCATGTTCCACATCACAATGGAAACCCGACGGGCGGGAATGGCGGCGCCGCCGGAGAGCCCCTAAGAATGGAGGGGGGTAGTGGGTGACTGTGGGGTGGGAGGGAAATGGTAAGTGGGTGGGGAAGAAGGGGGGTTGAGGGGATGGAGTGAGGGAGGGGAGGGGAGGGGAGGGCTTTAGACCAATATAGAAAAACACCATTTTAATGAAACATCGCGATTTTCATTTGGATGGGTTTTTTTTAAAGCCATTTATTTTAAAGAAAAAAGCGCCAGTTTCCCACGTCACAATGGCAACCCAATGAGTTGTGGGCCCAACGGGTCCACTTGGTCTGGTACTCTATAAAAGCTGTTTTTTTTTTTTTAGATTTGGACATATAGCGCAGAAACAGGCCCTTCGGTCCACCGGGTCCGCGCCGCCCAGCGATCCCCGCACACGAACACTAGGGACAATTTTTACATTTGCCCAGCCAATTAACCTGCATACCTGTACGTCTTTGGAGTGTGGGAGGAAATCGAAGATCTCGGAGAAAACCCACACAGGTCACGGGGAGAACGTACAAACTCCGTACAGACGGCGCCCATCGTCAGGGTCTCCGGCGCTGCATTCGCTGTAAGGCAGCAACTCCACCGCTGCGTCACTGTGCCGTCACGATATCATGCTAGATCATTTATCAAACATTCGTAAGTACGTTCTTGGGGAAAGTCCATTAAGTCCATTATCTACTGTCTACTGTCACCCCTGAGCTTAAGCCTAGACCGCGGGACAGTCAGTAGCCCCAAGTCGGCCGACCTAAGGGACCTGGAGATAGAGTGGTGGGTTAGAAGATTCTTGATATAGAGTTGATATGTGTTGATGAATTTTGCAACACACTCCTGGGGATGTATTATCATATGTATAACAGCCCCACCAAAAAAAACCCACCTTGATTAGATCCTGGCCTGTAGCACACTCCCGGGGATGTGTTATTCTACATATAAACCCTCCCAACCCCCTGGAGGATTAGATCCCAGCCTGTAATCCACTCCCGGACATCTGTTATTCTATTTCAAATTTGAAGGTGGTCACGGTGACGGCGAGAGGTGGTGTAGGGACCGGAAGGGAGGGGAGCGGGTCACACAGATAGGGAGAAGGGTGTAGGGGCCAGAGAGGAGGGCGGTACAGAGACGAGGAGAAGGGGTGTAGGGTCTGGAGAGGGAGGGGATTACAGACAGGGAGAGGGGTGTAGGGGCCAGAGGAGAGGGTGTTACAGATATCGGGAGAGGATCGGAGTGTAGGATGTCACAGAGACTGGGAGGACTGTAGGAATCGCAGTGGGGTTTTCCGCCACTGGGTGGGAGTATTACTCTATCTCTGCCTCTCTCCCTCTCACCCCCAACCCCTCCCCTCCTTGTAACAAAAATAGGGGAGAAATAAGAGATAGGAGGAAACTGCAGTTTGGATCCCTTTCTTCCCAAACTATTTGGACAGATAAATGCCCAGGGAAAGGATTAGAGGGTAATAACTAGAAGGAGAGGTTGCACGGACTTGGATTATTTTCTCTGGAAACTCGGAGGTTGAGGGGAGTTCCGATAGAAATATATAGGATAACGAGAGGGTTGATATACAGTCAGAAACTCCCCCCCACCCCCACCAACCTCTCCACCAGGGTGGAAATGTAAAAGATTAGAGAGCATAGCTTTAAGGTGAGAGGGGCAAAGTTTAGAGGAGATGTGAGGGGCACGTTTTTTTATGCACAGACGGTGGTGGGGGCCTGGAACTCGCTGCCAGGTAGTATTGGAAGAGTTGTAGAGAGCGAGGAAAAGCTATCTGAAGACACAGTAGGATATAGGTCACAACAGAAATGGTCGGAAAATGGCAAACGGTGTTTAATCTGAGCACGTGTGTGAGGTGTTGCACTTTGGGAGATCGAACATAAAGAGAACGTCTACAGTTAATGGCAAGGCACTTAAAAGCATTGATGTGCTGAGGGATCTTGGAGTCCGAATTCATAACTCGCTGAAGGTGGCAGCACATATAGATAGCACGATAAAGAAAGCATCCTCCTGCACCTATTTTCTGTTTCTATGTTTCTATGCTTGACTTCATCAGTTGGGCAATGAGTGTCTGGGTCAGGAAGTCACGACGCAGCTTTATAGCTCTTTGTTCAGGCCTCATTTGGAGTATTGTGTGCCATTCTGGTCACCCCTATTGGAGAATGGGTGTGGAGGCTTTGACGACAGTCCGGAGGAGATTTACGATAATGCTGCCCTGATTTGAGGCTGTTAGCTGCATGGAGTTTTGAGAGGTTGCAGAGGAGGTTTACCAGAATGCTGCCTGGATTAGAGGGCTCGAGCTACAGGGAGATATTGGAGTGGGTGCAGAGGTGATTTACCAGAATGCTGCCAGGATCAGAGGACTTTAGCTACAGGGAATGGTTGGACAGGGTGCAGAGAATGTTTACCAGAATGATGCCTGGATTAGAGGGTTTCAGCTACAGGGAACGGTTGGATGGACTTGGATTGTTTTCTCTGGAATGGAGGAGGTTGAGAAGAGACCTGACGGAAGTATATAAAATTACAAGAGACGTAGTTAGAGAGGACAGTCAAAATCCCCCCCTTTCACCCACCCCCCTCCCGGTGGAAAAGTCAGGAGGGCACAGCTTGGAGGTGAGAGGGGCAAAGTTTTTTCCACACAGAAGGTTGTGGGTGCCTCGAATGTGCTGCCGGGGGTGGTGGTGGAGGTAGATGCGAGAATGGCATTTAAGAGGCTTTTAGAAAGGCACGTGGAAATGTATGGAATGGAGGGAAATGGATCACATGCAGGCAGAAGCGATCAGTTCAACTTGGCATCATGTTTGGCACGAATGCATGTTCCTTTGCTGGACTGTTGTTCTCTGTTTAATCATAAAGCACAGGAGCAGAAGTAGGCCATATGGCCCATCAAGTCTACACCGCCATTTAATCATGGCTTCCCGCTCATCCCCATTCTCATGCCTTCTCCCCATAACCTTTCAAGCCCTTACTAATGAAGAACCTGCTAATCGCCGTTGTAACAATATCATATGACTTGACCATCACCGTCTGTGGCAATGAATTTCACAGATTCACCACCCTCTGGCTAAAGAAATTCCTCCTCTTCTCCTTTCTAAAGGTACGTCCTTTTATTCTGTGGCTATGCCACCTGGTCCTAGACTCTCCCACTTTTTAAGAAAGGAGGGAGAGAGAAAACGGGTAATTATAGACCAGTTAGTCTGACATCAGTGGTGGGGAAAATGCTGGAGTCAATTATAAAAGACGAAATTGCTGAGCATTTGGATAGCAGTAACGGGATCGTTCCGAGTCAGCATGGATTTACGAAGGGGAAATCATGCTTGACAAATCTACTGGAATTTTTTGAGGATGTAACTAGGAAAATTGACAAGGGAGAGTCAGTGGATGTGGTGTACCTCGACTTTCAGAAAGCCTTCGACAAGGTCCCACATAGGAGATTAGTGGGCAAAATTAGGGCACATGGTATTGGGGGTAGGGTACTGACATGGATAGAAAATTGGTTAACAGACAGAAAGCAAAGAGTGGGGATAAATGGGTCCCTTTCGGAATGGCAGGCAGTGACCAGTGGGGTACCGCAAGGTTCGGTGCTGGGACCCCAGCTATTTACGATATACATTAATGACTTAGACGAAGGGATTAAAAGTACCATTAGCAAATTTGCAGATGATACTAAGTTGGGGGGTAGTGTGAATTGTGAGGAAGATGCAATAAGGCTGCAGGGTGACCTGGACAGGTTGTGTGAGTGGGCGGATACATGGCAGATGCAGTTTAATGTAGATAAGTGTGAGGTTATTCACTTTGGATGTAAGAATAGAAAGGCAGATTATTATCTGAATGGTGTCAAGTTAGGAGGAGGGGGAGTTCAACGAGATCTGGGTGTCCTAGTGCATCAGTCAATGAAAGGAAGCATGCAGGTTCAGCAGGCAGTGAAGAAAGCCAATGGAATGTTGGCCTTCGTAACAAGAGGAGTTGAGTATAGGAGCAAAGAGGTCCTTCTACAGTTGTACCGGGCCCTGGTGAGACCGCACCTGGAGTACTGTGTGCAGTTTTGGTCTCCAAATTTGAGGAAGGATATTCTTGCTATGGAGGGCGTGCAGCGTAGGTTCACTAGATTAATTCCCGGAATGGCGGGACTGTCGTATGTTGAAAGGCTGGAGCGATTGGGCTTGTATACACTGGAATTTAGAAGGATGAGGGGGGATCTTATTGAAACATATAAGATAATTAGGGGATTGGACACATTAGAGGCAGATAACATGTTCCCAATGTTGGGGGAGTCCAGAACAAGGGGCCACAGTTTGAGAATAAGGGGTAGGCCATTTAGAACGGAGATGAGGAAGAACTTTTTCAGTCAGAGGGTGGTGAAGGTGTGGAATTCTCTGCCTCAGAAGGCAGTGGAGGCCAGTTCGTTGGATGCTTTCAAGAGAGAGCTGGATAGAGCTCTTAAGGATAGCGGAGTGAGGGGGTATGGGGAGAAAGCAGGAACGGGGTACTGATTGATAGTGATCAGCCATGATCGCATTGAATGGCGGTGCTGGCTCGAAGGGCTGAATGGCCTACTCCTGCACCTATTGTCTATTGTCTATTGTCCAGGAAACATCCTCCACATCCTCTCTTTCCAGGCCTTTGACTATTCGGTAAGTTTCAATAAGGTCCCCCCTCACCCTTCTAAACTCCAGCGAGTACAGGCCCAGTGTGTCACTCAATAGACAATAGACAATAGACAATAGGTGCAGGAGTCGGCCTTTTGGCCCTTCGAGCCAGCACCGCCATTCAATGTGATCATGGCTGATCATTCACAATCAGTACCCCTTCACCCCATACCCCCTGTCTAGCTCTCTCTTGAAAGCATCCAGATAATTGGCCTCCACTGCCTTCTGAGGCAGAGAATTCCACAGATTTACAACTCTCTGACTGAAAAAGTTTTTCCTTATCTCCGTTCTAAATGGCCTACCCCTTATTCTTAAACTGTGGCCCCAGGTTCTGGACTCCCCCAACATTGGAAACATGTTTCCTGCCTCTAACGTGTCCAATCCCTTAATGAACTTATATGTTTCAATAAGATCCCCTCTCATCCTTCTAAATTCCAGCTTATACAAACCTTGTTGCTCCAGTCTTTCAACATACGACAGTCCCGCCATTAACCTACTGAACCTAGGCTGCACGCCCTCAATAGCAAGAATATCCTTTCTCAAATGTGGAGACCAAAACTGCACAGAGTACTCCAGGTGCGGTCTCACTAGGGCCCTGTACAACAGCAGAAGGACCTCTTTGCTCCTATACCCGTCATACATCAACCCAATCATCCCCAAAATCATTGACGTAAACCATCTCTGGACCCCCTTCAAAGCCAACACATCCTTCCTCATATTTGGGGCCCAAAACTGCTCACAATACTCCAAATGTGGTCTGACCAATGTACAATTGAACCTCAATTACATAGTTGTTATTATATTCTAGTCCTATTGAAGTGAATGCAGGCATCGCATTTGTTTTCGTCACGAACGTCATGTGCAGTTCCTTGTTTCAATGGCCGGAAGAATGTACCTGAAAACCGTGAACTCCAGGTTCAGGAACAGATTCATCCCAGCAACCATCAGGCTTTTGAGCACTGCATAACACGAAGTAAACTCTAAACTACCAACTGTCTCTGAGATAGAAGGAGAGAGGGAGAGAGAAGAGGAGAGAGAGGGGGAGAGAAATGGAGGGAGACGAAATGAAGAGGGGAGTAGGGAGGGTGGGGAAATGGGGAGAGAGGGGCAGAAAAAGAGATGGGGAGAGAGAGGAGAGGGGAGGGAGTCGGTGTGAGGGAGGAGGGTGAGAGCAAGAGAGAAAGAGAAAAGGAAAAAGAGAGAGATTTGGTACACTTTTATTTAGACTATTAGAGATAGAGCGTGGAAACCGGCCCTTCGGCCCACCGAGTCTGTGCCAGGCAAGGAATCGCAATCTCAGATGTTAAGTCCACGGTCCCACAGGGGCTCAAAGTCAGTCGCAGGCAAGGTCTCCAGCTCCACGATGTTTGGCCACAGAGTGACCGGAGATACTTTCCGGAAAGCAATCAAATCTCCTGAGATTTGCAGTGTGGGAGGAAACCGGACCCGGAGAAAACCCACACAGTCACAGACAGAATGTACAGTCTCTGTACAAACAACGCCCACAGTCAGGATCAAACCCGGGTACCTGGCGATGTACGGCAGCCATTGCGCCAGTCCAAAGACAGAATGATAGATAAAATGGTAAAGATGGCGTACGGTATGCTTGCCTTCATCATTCAGGGTATTGAGTGTAAGAGCAGGTAGCCACGATGCAGCTTTCTAGGACATTAGTTAGGCCACATTTGAAGTATTGCCTGTAGTTCTGATTGCCCCATGACAGGAAGGATATGGAGGCTTTGGAGAGGGTGCAGAGGAGATTTCCAGAATGCTGCCTGGATTAGGGTGTATTAGTTATGAGGGACCGCAGCATCAGAGTTGCTGCCTGACAGCACCAGACACTCAGGTTCGATCCTGTCTACGTGTGATGACTGTACGGAGTTTGTACGTATCCCTGGTGACTGTGTCGGTTTCCCGCAGTCTTTGCTTTCCTCCCACACTACAACATGTACAGGTTTGTAGGTTTGTAGGTTAATTGGCTGGGAATAAATGTAAAATTGTTCCTGGTGTGTGGGATTACGTTGGAGGGTGAGGATCGCTGGTCGGTGCAGACTTGGTGGATCGAAGGGCCTGTGTCCACGCTGTATCTCTAACCAAAAGGTTTAGGGTTAGGTTTATTATTGTCACGTGTTGAGCGGAGACCTGATAGAAGTTTCTAATATTAGGAGAGGCATGGTGGTGAAGGTATATACGATAGCGGCGTTTGTCTTTGAGATGTATTTGCCGGAATGGAGGGGACATGGATCATGTGCAGGCAGAGGAGATTAGTCTAACTTGGCCTCGTGTTCGACACAGACATGAAGGGTCTATTCATGTGTTGTGTGGGATGTTAGATTTAGCTCTTAGAGTTAAGGGAATCAAGGGATTTGGGGAAAGCCGGAACGGGGTACAGATATTGGATGATCGGGCATGATAATATTGAATGGCGGTGCTAGCTCAAAGGGTCGAATGGCATATTCCTGCACCTATTTTCTGTTCCTATGTTTCTCTGTTCCATAATGTGCTGTTAATTCTTCGAAGTGTCGCCATTTTGAAGAATTCAACTTTGAAAGCAATGATTTGGATGAGGGAATTGAATGCAACATCTCTAAGTTTGCGGATCACACGAAGCTGGGTGGCCGTGTTAGCTGCGAGGAGGATGCTAGGAGGCTGCAGAGTGACTTGGATAGATTAGGCGAGTGGGCAAATGCATGGCAGATGCAATATAATGTGGATAAATGTGAGGTTATCCACTTTGGCGGCAAGAACAGGAAAGCAGAGTATTACCTGAATGGTGACCGATTGGGAGAAGGGGAGATGCAACGTGACCTGGGTGTCATGGTGCACCAGTCATTGAAAGCAAACATGCAGGTGCAGCAGGCAGTGAAGAAAGCGAATGGTATGTTGGCATTCATAGCAAGAGGATTTGAGTTTAGGAGCAGGGAGGTTCGGCTGCAGTTGTACAGGGCCTTGGTGAGACCGCACCTGGAATATTGTGTGCAGTTTTGGTCTCCTAACCTGAGGAAAGACGTTCTTGCCTTAGAGGGAGTACAGAGAAGGTTCACCAGGATGGCGGGACTTTCATATGAGGAAAGACTGGATAGACTGGGCTTGTACTCGCTGGAATTTAGAAGACTGAGGGGGGATCTTCATATCATATCATATCATATATTATACAGCCGGAAACAGGCCTTTTCGGCCCACCAAGTCCGTGCCGCCCAGCGATCCCCGTGCGATCCCCGTACACTAACAATATCCTACACCCACTAGGGACAATTTTTACATTTACCCAGCCAATTAACCTACATACCTGTACGTCTTTGCAGTGTGGGAGGAAACCGAAGTTCTCGGAGAAAACCCACGCAGGTCACGGGGAGAACGTACAAACTCCTTACAGTACAGCACCCGTCGTCAGGAGCGAACCTGAGTTTCCGGCGCTGCATTCGCTGTAAAGCAGCAACTCTAACGCTGCGCTACCGTGCCGCTCTTATCGAAACATATAAAATTCTTAAGGGGTTGGAGAGGCTAGATGCGGGAAGATTGTTCCCGATGTTGGGGGAGTCCAGAACCAGGGGTAACAGCTTAAGGGTAAGGGGGAAGTCTTTTAGGACCGAGATTAGAAAACATTTCTTCACACAGAGAGTGGTGAGTCTGTGGAATTCTGTGCCACAGAAGGTAGTTGAGGCCAGTTCATTGCTATATTTAACAGGGAGTTAGATGTGGCCCTTTTTGCTAAAGGGATCAGGGGGTATGGAGAGGAGGCAGGTACAGGCTACTGAGCTGGATGATCAGCCATGATCATATTGAATGGCGGTGAAGGCTCGAACGGCCGAATGGCCTACTCCTGCACCTATTTTCTATGTTTCTATGTTTCTGTGCCCTCACGTCTTTGACATTTCCACCCTCGGGGGGCGAGAAAGATTCTGACTGTCTACCCTATCTACGCCACTATTTGATGGCAAATTACACTAATATCCTCTGCCTGTACATGGTCCATATCCCTTCATTCGCTGCATATCCATCTAAATGCATCCAGCCATCCCAATTTCTCCCTTTAGCTCCAGCCATCGTGTCCTGGCAACAACCTCGTAAATCTTTTCTGCTCCCTTTTCAACTAAACAACATCTTTCCTGTAGCAGGGCGACAAAAAATGAACCCAATATTCCAAGTGTGGCCTCTTGTGGTCTTGAACAACTGTTACATGATGTACTAATTTCGATACTTAGTACCCTGACTGATGAACGCCAATGTGCTAAAAGCCTTCTTGACCACCCTATCTTCATGTGACGGCATTTTCAGGGAACTATATTCCTGCACCGCAAGATCCCGTTGCTCCACAACAATCCCTGTCTACCTTTGATGCCACTTTCAGGGAACTATGTTCCTGCACTCCTAGATCCCTCTGCCTGACAATACCCCCTATCTACCTGTGACACGACTTTCAGGGAACTATGTACTGAAGAATGGTGGTGGGTATATGGAACAAGCTGGAGGTATATGGAGAAGGTAGTAGAGGCTGGTATAATCATGATTTTTAAGAGACATTTGGACACGTACATGGATAGGAAAGATTAAGAGGGATATGGTTCAAACAGGGGGAGGTGAAGCTCGTGTTGGTTGGTGTGGGCAATTTGGGACAAAGGGCCTGTTTCTTTTCTGTATGATTCTATGGCTCTTTCGCTCCCTCTCGCTCTCTCCACAACTACCTCTCTCCCCCTCTCTCTTTCCTATCTCTCTGCTCTCGTGTTTCTATCTTTCTCCACCGTCTCACTCTCCACTCCCCTCTCCCTCCAATCCTGACTCCCCATCTCTCTCTCTCTCTCCTA
>NC_135987.1:164162-202256 GCF_053455715.1 Rhinoraja longicauda | reverse complement strand
AGAGAGAGAGAGAGAGAGAGAGAGAGAGAGAGAGAGAGAGAGAGAGAGAGAGAGAGAGAGAGATGGAGAGAGATGGAGAGGGCGTGGGGGAAACGGATAGGGGAGGGAGAGAGAGACAAAGAGAGAAACAGGTGCCTACTAAGCAGAGCACCAAGCGAGGTCCCTTCTCCCTACGACACACTGAAGCTCAAATGTCGAGAACTAGTTAGACCACAAGCCGGGTGTAGGTGGTGTGACCTACTTTAGACAGGCATTGTAGTGGAACAGACAAATATTGTGTAGACCACATCCGCAAGAACTGCCGCCTCCTCAGGCACCTGCTACTTGTTGTTCTCGACTCGCCTAAATTTGCTCGATCTCTGTCAGCTCCTTTTTCCGTTTGACTCAGTATTTTCTGTTGCCACCGGAAGCCAAGTTGTACAAGTCAGAAACAAACAAGAGATTTATTTCCACTTCCCTCTCCCTCCCCTACTACCACCCCCCACATAGTTCCCTGAATGTAGTATCACAGATAGGCAGGTGGTGTTGAAGAGCAGTGGGATCTCGGAGTGACAATAGACAATAGGTGCAGGAGTAGGCCATTCGGCCCTTCAAGCCAGCACCACCATTCAATGTGATCATGGCTGATCATTCTCAATCAGTACCCCGTTCCTGCATTCTCCCCATACACCCTGACTCCGCTATCCTTAAGAACACTATCTAGTAGAAATGGTTCTCTGGGTCAATGCCATTCTCAATGTCACACAATTTATGCTCTGTATAGTCAAAAGTCTTAAAGCTTAATTGTTCTCGTTTATATAAGTTGTGCAAACTTTCCACATCATTTGAATTATTGTCTATAAACTCTTCATCCTCAGTGTGTCCAAACGGAAATAGATAATCATTGTCCAGTCCTTTCATCCATTCATTGGTAAAATTCCTTTAGTGTTAATCCACTTGACACGAAACAATATCTTCCATTCTGTCCTCTGTCGTCAGGACGTGTAGTCATCTGTATTGATCCAAGTCTTTTAGTTCTCTCACTACGAACATTTTGGCCTCTTGCGGTGACCCGTTCAGTTGTCTGCATACACATTACAATTCCTCGGCCATGTAAAAGAGTCATAGAGTCCCACAGCACAGAAAGAGGCCCTTCGGCCCATCGTGTCCGCGCCGCCCGTTACCAAACACAGTCTAATTTTAATCCCATTTTCCCGCATTTGGACCGTAGCCCTGAATGTTGTAGCATTTCAAGTGCCCATCCAAATGCCTCTTAAACGTTGTGAGTGTTCCCACCTCCACCACCACCCCAGGCAGTGAGTTCCAGACTCCAACCACCCTCTGGGTGAAAAAGTTATTTCTCACACCCCCCCGAAACCTCCCTCCACTTACCCTGTATCTATGTCCCCTCGTTGTTGAACCTTCCACCAGTGGAAGAAGTTCCCCGCCACCTACCTTATCTATGACCCTCATGATCTTGTACACCTCGATCTTGTCCCCTCTCAGACTTCTCTGCTCCAGGGAAAACAACCCCAGTCTGCTCAGTCTCTCCTCATAGCCGAGGCCCTTCATCCCTGGCAGCATCCTGGTGAATCTCCTCTGCACCCTCTCCAAAGCTATCACATCCTTTCTATAATGTGGTGACCAGATCTGTACACAATACTTCAGCTGCGGCCTCACCAGTGTTCTGTACAATTCCATCATTACTTCCCTACTTTTATATCCGATGCCCCGGCTAATGAAGGCCAGTAACCCATATGGCTTTTTGACCACCCTGTCCACCTGTCCTGCTGCCTTCAAGGACTTGTGTACCTGTACTCCAAGGTCCCTCTGTACCCCTGTCTTCCCTAGGGTCGTTCCATTCACGGTGTACTCCCTCTCCAAATTATTTCTGCCAAAGTGCATCACCTCGCACTTTTCACGATTAAATTCCATCTGCCACTGCTCCGCCCATCTGACCATCTCATCTATATCTTCCTGCAGCTTGCAGATCCCTTCCTCGCTATTCACCATCCCCCCCTAACTTTGTGTCATCTGCAAACTTGCTGATCATGCCCTGTACGTTGACATCCAGATCATTAATGTAGATTACAAACAGTAAGGGACCCAACACCGATCCCTGCGGCACCCCACTGGAAACCGGCCTCCAGTCACAGAAGCAACCTTCTACCATCACCCTCTGCCTTCTGTCACTCAGCCAGTTTTTTTATCCATTTTGCCAAGGTGCCCTGGGTCCCATGGGCTCTAACCTTCTTGACTAGTCTCCTGTGTGGGACCTTGTCAAAAGCCTTACTGAAATCCGTGTATACCACATCCACTGCACTACCCCATCTACCTCCTTGGTCACCCCTTCAAAAAATTCAATCAAGTTAGTCAGACACGACCTTCCTATAACAAAGCCATGTTGACTATCCTTAATTAACCCTCGATCCTCCAAGTGAAGACTGATTCTGTCCCTCAGAATCCTTTCTAGCAGCTTCCCCACCACCGATGTCAGACTCACCGGTCTGTAGTTCCCAGGTTTATCCCTACTGCCCTTTTAAAATAATGGCACCACATTAGCTATCCTCCAGTCCTCCGGTACATCCCCTGTTGCAAGAGAGGCTCTGAAAATTTGTGCCAGAGCCCCCGCAATCTCCTCCCTTGCCTCTCTCAGCATCCTGGGATACATCTCGTCAGGGCCCGGAGACTTATCCACTTTTAAGCCTACCAGAGCCTCTAGCACCGCCTCCCTGTCAATAGCAATATGCTAAAGAACATCACAACCCTCCTGCTCCATATTTAAGTCCGCATCGCCCTCCTCTCTCGTAAAAACAGATGCAAAAAATCATTTAAAACATCTCCTAAATCCTCTGGCTCCACACACAGCTTTCCACTATGGTCCCTGATGGGTCCCAATCTTTCCCTCGTTATCCTCTTACCCTGGATATACTTATAGAACACTTTGGGATTTTCTTTTATTTTGCCCGCTAGTGCTAACTCATGGCCCCTTTTTGCTCTCCTAATTTCTTTTTTAAGAACCGCCCTACACCTTCTATATTCCTCGAATGATGCCTGTGCCTTAAGTTCTTTATGCCTTCTAAAAGCCCCCCTTTTTTTCGAATCAATCCTACTATATCGTTCGACATCCAAGGTTCTTTGGACTTGTTTGTCCCACCCTTAAACTTTAGGGGAACATGCTTCCTCTGTACTTTTTCAATTATTCCTTTGAATAACTCCCACTGTTCTGATGCGGTCCTCCCCACGAGACGCTGATCCCAGTCCAAAAGGGCCAACTTCTGCCTTATCAGATTAAAATCGGCCTTGCCCCAATTTAGAAATTTTCCCTCTGGTCCCTCTTTATCCTTTTCCATTACCACCTTAAATATCACTGAATTGTGATCACTGTCACCAAAGTGCTCTGCTACTGACACTTCAGCCACCTGTCCGGCCTCATTTCCCAAGATTGTCCAATAACGCCCCCTCCCTTGTTGGACTTTCAACATATTGGCTCAAAAAGCCCTCCTGGATGACCCTTAGGAACTCTGCACCCTCTGGGCCCTTGACAGTTTGGCTATCCCAATCAATATTCGGGAAGTTGAAATCCCCTACACTGTTATTTTCACACCCCCCCCAGAGATTTGCCTACAAATATGTTCTTCTATTTCCCTCTGACTGTTTGGGGGTCTGTAGTATACACCCAGTAAGGTGCATGCCCCTTTTCTATTTCTCAATTCCACCCAAATAGCCCATTTGATGAACCCGCTAATATGTCATCCCTTCTTATACCAGAAATAGATTCTTTGATTAATACTGCAACACCCCCTCCCCCTTTTCCCTGCTCTCTGTCTCTCCTGAAGATTTTATATCCTGGAATATTGAGCTGCCAGTCCTGCCCTTCCTACAACCATGTTTCCGTAATGGCAACAATGTCGTACTCCCACGTGTTCAGTAACACCTTCAATTCACCCCCCCTTGCTTCCAATACTCCTTGCATTAAAACAAATGCCGTTCAGACTTGCCCTACCCCATTGTGCTGGGGCATTCTTGTTCTGCCTCCCAAACTGACCAGTTTTTTCCTCTATATTTACCTTCTCCTCACCCCCTATACTAGCTCCATGCTGTATCCCAACCCTCTGCCAAATTAGTTTAAACCCTCCCCAACAGTGCTAGCAAACCTCCCCGCCAGGATATTGGTCCCCCTCTGGTTAAGGTGGAGACCGTCCGGCCTATACCGTTCCCACCTTTCCCAGAAACAGGCCCAATTATCCAGAAAAACGAATCCCTCCCCCCTGCTCCAACTCCTGAGCCACGCATTAAGCTGCTCTATTCTCCTATTTCTATACTCACTAGCTCGTGGCACAGGGAGTACTCCAAAGATTAAAACCTTAGAGGTCCTGCACTTCAATCCTCTACCTTGCTCCCTAAAATTCTTTTTTCAGGACCTCATCCCTCGTTTTACCAATGTCGTTGGTTCCAATGTGTACAATGACCTCTGACTGGTTACCCTCCCCCTTCAGGATGCCCTGCAGCCGTTCCCTGACATCCTTGACCGTGGCACCAGGGAGGCAACAGACCATCCGGGTCTCCCGACTGCGTTCACAGAATCGCCCATCTGACCCCCTCACTATAGAGTCCCCTATCACTATCGCTCTCTTCTTCCTTTCCCTACCCTTCTGAGCAACAGGGCCGGACACCGTGCCAGAGGCCCGGGCGCCGTCGCTGCCCCCAGGTAGGCTGTACTCCCCAACAGTACCTAAACTGCAGTATTTATTGCCAAGGGGTACATGCACTAGGGTACTCTCTAGTCCCTGCCTCTGCTACTTGCCCCCCCCTAACCGTGACCTACTTGTCTACCTCCCGTGGTCTTGGAGTGACCACCTCTCAATAACTCCTCTCTATAACATCCTCACTCTCCCTGACCAGACGGAGGTCATCAATCTGCCGCTCCAGGTTCCTAATAAGGTCCATTAGGAGCCCCATCTCGTCGCACCTGGCGCAGATGTGGATGTCTGGAAGACTATCAGAATCCCAGATTCCCCACATCCGACACCCAGGACAATAAACTGCCCTAGCACTCATACTCCCCCTTAACTGGGAACGTTGCAGAGTGGTCTGCTCCAACCGCTCCAACCGCTCCTGGGCCTCTGTAAGAACAAAGCCCCGTGCTCGGTTTCCAAAAACTACCGCCCGGACGCTACTCCAACCGCTCCAACCGCCCACCCAAAAGAACTGAGTGATCTCCTGGGAGAGGCGAAAAACCGTATAAAAAACCCAGGCCAATTTGGGGAAAAAAATCCGGGAAATTCCTCTCCGACCCCAAGCGAGGCGGTCGAAACTTGTCCGGGAGACCACACAGGTCTTCCTCCTTACTATCCCCACACAATACTACGCTCCCTGCTCTCTCTCTCACACACACACACGCACACTGATTGCTGCTACTGTTGCTGCTACTACTGCTGCTGATTGCTGCTACTGCTGCTGACCTGTATGCCTGTATCTTGTTTTGCTTTATTCAAGATGCGTGCGTTTCTGACACTATCTGCATTCTTCTTGGTAAGGTGTTCATTGAGGTACACGTCAGTTCCCTTCAGCTTTCTGGCCTACTTCAATAGTTCAATAGTTTTGTGTCTTCCTATTCACAAACCGAATTATGATTGCCGGCTGCACTTTGGTATTCTTCCGTGACAAGCTACCATGTTATTTCTTTGGATAGCCATATCTTTGCGTCAAAAAAATGAATGACCTGTTTTTCCAATGAGTGCAACTCACTTTGCGGGGAATCCTCACCGTCTTTGTCTCCAGAAGTAACCCTGGAATAGGTTTGAGGTGTGGTTTTTAATCCACTGATAATCAAATCGTCTATTCGTGAATATTGTTCCATATTCTTCCATAGGAAGAGGTATTCCATAACTCTCCGTTCCAAGTCATCAATCCTCTTATCTTTCTCTTTTATTAAGATTTTCAGCTGTCGCACCTCATCCATTAATTCAATTGAGTTTTTTTTGTTGTTTCGCCACTCCTCCGACATGAAGTTTAGATTTTTTGATCTCCTCCATGTCCTCTGCTTTCCTTGATGGCATTTTGCTCTCAAGTTGTGAAACTTTTTGCTCAATAAAATTGCTCAAGATACAAATATATCACAACCGCCAGCATTTAGATGTATCAAGAGCTCCTTCTAATTCATGGTGAATCATTATTGGCCTGAGCCAGCGGGGCCGCCACCATCGCCGCCGCCTTCGGGTCGACGACAACAGTGTTGGCGCCGCCGACTCCGGGCCCGGGTCGGTGATTGAACGGCCGCCGCCTGCTCCCGGTCAGGGTCAGAGTCAGGATCGCCGCGCCGCCTATTTGTGGCCCGGGACGCTGCTCATGCCGCCACCTTCGGTGGTTGGTAAGATTTTAGAGATCATTAAAAAGAATGAGGTGACAGAGTACTGAGAAGTTCACGATAAAATAGGCCGCATTGCTTTGTAAAGGGAAGGTCTTGCTTGACAAATTTGCTGGAATTCTTTGAAGCAGCAAATAGCAGGACAGACAAAGGAGAGTCAGTAGATGTCATTTGCTTATATTTTCAGAAAGCCTTTGGTGCCACACGTTATGCTGCTCTGAAAGGTGAGAACCCACAGTATCAAAGGACAGATACTAGCACGGACATGAGATTGGCTGGATGGCAGAAGACAAAGAAGTGCCAATAATGCGGGCAGTTGCCAGTGACTATTAGAATTCCACAAGGGTCGGGTGCAGGGGGCTCTACTCTTCGCATTGTATATTAATGATTTGGACAGGGGATTGAAGGCTTTGCGGATGAAAATGTAGATGGGAAGATAGTATGGAGAAAGCAGGGACTCTGCAGAGGACATTGACAGGTCGGAAGAGTGGGCAGAAAGATGGCAGATGGAATATAGTGTAGCAAAGTGCGGAGTCATGCATTTTGGTAGTAGGAATAAAGGCGTAGACTATTTTCTAAATGGGGAGAGAATCCAGAAATCGAAGGTGCAAATGGACTTGGCAGTGCAGGTGCAGGATTTCCAAAAAATAATCTGCAAGTCGAACTGGTGGTAAGAAAAGCAAACTCAATGCTCGCATTTATTTCAAGAGGGCTAGAATACAAAAACAGGGATGGATTGTTGAGACGCTATAAGGCCGCATTTGGAATGTTGTGAGTAATTCTGGGCAACAGATCTGAGGAAGGGTGTGCTGGATCTGGAGAGGACCCAGAGGAGGTTTAGAAGAATCATCCCAAGAATGCGTAGGTTAACCTATGATGAGCGTCTGTCGGCACTGGACTCGGAGTTTAAAACAATGAGGGGGGACATAGAAACATAGAAACAAAAAATAGGTGCACGAGGAGGCCATTCGGCCCTTCTAGCCAGCACTAGCCAGATCATTCATTGTGATCATGGCTGATCATCTACAATCAGTAACCTGTGCCCAACTTCTCCCCATATCCGTTGATTCCAATAGCCCCCAGAGCTCTATCTAATTCTCTCACAAATTCATCTCAGTGGCCGAGAATTCCACAAATTCCACGAATTCCACAAATTCACAACTCTCTGGGTAAAAAAAGTCCTTCTCACCTCAGTTTTAAATGGCCTCCCCTTTATTCTACGCCCCTGGTTCTGTACTCCCCCTACATTGGGAACCTTTTTTCTGCATCTAGTTTGTTCAGTCCTTTTATAATTTCATATATCTCTAAAAGGTCATCCTTCTAAACTCCAGTGAATACAAGCCTAGTCTTTTCAATATTTCCTCATATGACAGTCCCACCATCCCAGCGATTAATCGCGTGAACCTATGCTGCACTGCTTCAATTACAAGGATATCTTTCCTCAAATTAGGAGACCAAAACTGTACATAATACTCCAGATGTGGTCTTATCAGAGCCCTATGCAACTACAGAAGAACATATTTACTCCTATACTGAAATCCTCTCGTTATGAAGGCCAACATGCCATTAGCTTTCTTCACTGCTTTCTGTACCTGCACGCCAACATTCCAGTGACTGGTGAACAAGGACACCCAGGTCTCACTGCACTACCTAACCTGACACCATTGGGATAATAATCTGCCACCTTGTTTTTGCCGCCAAAGTGGATAACCTCACATTTATCTGCATTATACTGCATCTGCCATGCATCTGCCCACTCACTCAACCGGTCCAGGTCACCCTGCAACCTCCTAACATCCTCTTCGCAGTTCAAACAGCCACCCAGCTTTGTGTCATCTGCAAACTTGCTAGTGTTACTTCTAATTCCTTTATCCAAATCATTAATATATATGAATAGTTGCGGCCCCAACAGCGAGCCTTGCGGCACTCCACTCGCCACTGCCTGCCATTTTGAAAAGGACCCGTTTACTCCGACACTTTACTTCCCGTCTGCTAACCAATTCTCTATCCATGTCAACACTCTTCCCCAATACCATGTGCTCCAATTTTGCTGACCAATCTCCCGTGTGGGATGTATAAAAGGTTTTCTGAAATTCTAGATACACTACATTGAACCTGAGGGGAACCAATATCCTGGCGGGGAGATTTGCTAAAATAATTGCGGAGACTTTAAACTAGTACGGTTGGGGGGAGGGACTCAAACACAGATAGCTAACAGGCAGTGAGTGAGGCAGGAGGCAGAAAAAGGAAACACTCAGACCCAATATGTAGGAGAGAAAGAAGGGAAAAGAAATAAACTGAGAATAAGAAATGATGGGTCCCTTAAATGTGTATATTTTAATGCTAGGAGCATTGTAAGAAAGGTGGATGAGCTTAGAGCCTGGATTGACATCTGGAAGTATGATGTTGTGGCGATCAGTGAAACATGGTTGCAGGAGGGTTGCGATTGGCAATTAAATATTCCAGGATTTCATTGTTTCAGATGTGATAGATTCGGAGGGGCAAGAGGTGGGGGTGTTGCATTGCTTGTCAGGGAGGATATCACAGCAGTGCTTTGGCAGGACAGACTAGAAGGCTCGATTAGGGAGGCTGTTTGGGTGGAACTCAGAAATGAGAAAGGTTTAGCAACACTTATAGGGGTGTATTATAGACCGCTAAATAGGGAACGAGAATTGGAAGAGCAAATATGTAAGGAGATAGCAGATATTAGTAGTAAGCACAGAGTGGTGATTGTGGGTGATTTCAATTTTCCGTATATAGACTGGGAATCGCATTCTGTTAAAGGGCTGGATGGTTTGGAGTTTGTAAAATGTGTGCAGGATAGTTTTTTGCAGCAATACGTAGAGGTGCCTACCAGAGAAGGGGCAGTGTTGGACCTCCTGTTAGGAAATGAGATGGGTCAGGTGACGGAGGTATGTGTTGAGGAGCACTTTGGGTCTAGTGATCACAATGCCATTAGTTTTAATATCATTATGGAGAAGGTCAAATCTGGACCAAGGGTTGAGATTTTGGATTGGAGAAAGGCTAATTTTGAGGAGATGAGAAAGGATTTAAAAGGAGTGAAATGGAAATTTTTGTTTTATGAAAAGGATATAATAGAGAAATGGAGGATATTTAAAGGTGAAATTTTGAGAGTACAGAGTCTTTATGTCCCTTTTCGGTGGAAAGGAAAGAATAATAATTTGAAAGAGCCGTGGTTTTCCAGGGAAATTGGACACTTGGTTCGGAAAAAGAGGGAGATATACAATAAATATAAGCGGCAGGGATTAAATGAGGATCTTGAGGAATATAAAGAATGTAAAAGGAATCTTAAGAAGGAAATTAGAAAAGCGAAAAAAAGATATGAGGCTGCTTTGGCAAGTAATGTAAAAGTAAACCCCAAGGGGTTCTACAGATATGTCAATAGCAAAAGGATAGTGAGGGATAAAATTGGCCCATTAGAGAGTCAGAGTGGTCAGCTATGTGCTGAGCCGGAAGAAATGGGGGAGATATTAAACAATTTCTTTTCTTCGGTATTTACCGAGGAGAAGGATATTGAATTATGTGAGGTAAGCGAAACAAGTAGAGTAGTGATGGAAATTAGGAGGATTAAAGAAGAGGAGGTACGGACACTTTTGAAAAATATAAAAGTGGATAAGTCTCCAGGTCCTGATAGGATATTCCCTAGGACATTGAGGGAAGTTAGTGCAGAAATAGCAGGGGCTATGACGGAAATATTTCAAACGTCATTAGAAACGGGGATGGTGCCGGAAGATTGGCGCATTGCGCATGTTGTGCCCTTGTTTACAAAAGGTTCTAAAAGTAAACCTAGCAATTATAGACATATTAGTTTGACGTCTGTGGTGGGAAAATTAATGGAAAAGATACTTAGGGACAATATATATAATTATTTGGATAATCAACGCCTGATTAGAAACAGTCAACATGGATTTGTGCCTGGAAGGTCATGTTTGACTAATCTTCTTGAATTTTTTGAAGAGGTTACCAGGGAAATTGATAAGGGCAAGGCTGTGGATGTTGTCTATATGGACTTCAGTAAGGCATTTGACAAGATTCCACATGGTAGGTTGATTAAGAAGGTTAAATCGTTGGGTATTAATAGTGAGGTTGCAAGATGGATTCAACAATGGCTGAATGGGAGATACCAGAGGGTAATGGTTGACAACTGTATGTCAGGTTGGAGGCCAGTGTCTAGTGGAGTACCCCAAGGATCTGTGTTGGGTCCACTGTTGTTTGTCATTTACATTAATGATCTGGATGATGGTGTGGCAAATTGGATTAGTAAATATGCAGATGATACTAAGATAGGTGGAGTAGTTGATAGTGAGGTAGATTTTCAAAGTCTACAGAGAGACTTGGGCCTTTTGGAAGGGTGGGCTGAAAGATGGCAGATGGAGTTTAATGCTGATAAGTGTGAGGTGCTGCATTTTGATAGGACAAATCAAAATAGGACGTACAGGGTAAATGGTAGGGAATTGAGGAATGCAGTGGAACAGAGGGATCTGGGAATAACTGTGCATTGTTCCCTGAAGGTGGAATCTCATGTGGATAGGGTGGTGAAGAAGGCGTTTGGTATGCTTGCCTTTATAAATCAGAGCATCGAGTATAGAAGTTGGGATGTAATGTTAAAATTGTACAGGGCATTGGTGAGGCCGAATCTGGAGTATGGTGTGCAGTTCTGGTCGCCAAATTATAGGAAGGATGTCGACAAAATGGAGAGGGTACAGAGGAGATTTACTAGAATGTTGCCTGGGTTTCAGCACTTAGGCTACAGAGAGAGGTTGAACAGGTTGGGTCTTTATTCTTTGGAGCGTAGAAGGTTGAGGGGGGACTTGATAGAGGTTTTTAAAAATTTGACAGGGACGGACAGAGTTGACGTGGGTAAGCTTTTCCCTTTGAGAGTGGGGAAGATTCCAACAAGGGGACATAGCTTCAGAATTGAGGGACAAAGGTTTAGGGGTAACATGAGGGGGAACTTCTTTACTCAGAGGGTGGTGGCTGTATGGAATGGGCTTCCGGTGGAAGTGGTGGAGGCTGGCTCGATTTTATTATTTAAGAGTAAATTGGATAGGTATATGGATAGGAGGGGATTAGAGGGTTATGGTCTGAGTGCAGGTAGATGAGACTAGGTCAGGGAGAATGGTCGGCGTGGACTGATAGGGCCGGACAGGCCTGTTTCCATGCTGTAGTTGTTATATGTTATATGTTATACATCCACTGGCTCCCCTTTATCCATTTTACTTGGCACATCTTCAAAAAATTCCAGAAGATTAGTCAAGCAAGATTTCCCTTTCCCTTTCATAAATCTATGCTGACTTGGACATCCTTTTACTGCTATCCAAATGCACCTTTATTACCTCTTCAATAATTGACTCCAGCAACATCCCCACCACCGATGTCAGGCTAACTGGTCTTTAATTCCCCGTTTTCTCTCTCGCTCCTTTCTTGATAAGTGGGATAACATTAGCTATCCTCCAATCCACAGGAACTGATCCTGAAGCTATTGAACATTGGAAAATGATCACCAATGCGTCCACTATTTCTAGAGCCACCTCCCTGAGTATCCTGATATGCAGACCATCAGGCCTTGGAGATTTATCAACCTTCAGTCCCGTCAGTCTACCCAATACTATTTTTCGCCTAATGCAAATTTCTTTCAGTTCCTTTATCCCCCTATTCCTCTGTCCTCTTGTACATCTGGGAGACTGTGTCTTCCTTAGTGAAGACAGATCCGAAGTATCTGGTCAACACTTCTGTCATTTCCCTATTATCCATAATAATTTCACCCGTGTCTGCCTTCAAGGGACCCACATTTGTCTTTGCTAATATTTTTCTCCTAACATATCTAAAGAAGCTTTTACTGTCCTTCCGTATATTCATCCCTTCGTACTTCATCCCTTCAGCCCGTATTGCAGTTTTGTTACCTTCTGCTCTCCTTTGAAAGTTTCCCAATCCTCTGGCTTTCTGATTCATTTTGCTGTGTTATAGATCTTTTGTTTTAGTTTTATTCCATCCCTAACTTCCCTTGCCACGGTTGCCTCCTACTCCCCTTAGAATCTTTCTTCCGTTTGGAACGAAATGATCCTGCATCTTCCGGATTATGCCCGGAAATTCCTGTCATTGCTGTTCCACCGTCGTTTCTGCTAGGATCCCCCTACAGTCTACCTTGACCAGCTCCCCAACTTGTTCAACTGCAACACTGACACTTCCGATGTATCATTCTCCCTCTGAAATTGCAGATTAAAACTAATCATATTATGATATAAGAACATAACTGCAGATGCTGGTACAAATAGAAGGTATTTTGATGAATGTCCATGGATGTCCAGTCACTCTACACTTCCAACCCCCACAAGGATGGTCTTGAAGCCCTCCGTTTCTTCCTTGACCATAGAACCAGCCAATCCCCATCTATTAACACTCGCCTCCGCCTAGCAGAGCTGGTTCTCACCCTCAACAACTTCTCCTTTGACTCCTCCCACTTCCTCCAAACCAGAGGCGTAGCTATGGGCACTCGCATGGGCCCTAGCTACGCCTGCCTCTTTGTCGGGTACGTCGAACAATCCCTGTTCCGGACGTACACCGGCCCCATCCCCGAACTCTACCTCCGCTACATCGACGACTGCATTGGTGCTATCTCTTGTACCCATGGGGAATTCACTGACTTCATACACTTCACTTCCAATTTCCATCCTGCCCTTAAATATACCTGGACTATCTCCGACATCTCCCTCCCGTTCCTGGACCCCACCATCTCCATCACAGGAGACAGACTAGTGACTGACATCTACAATAAACCCACTGACTCGCACAGCTATCCGGACTACACTTCTTCCCACCCGGTCCCCTGCAAAAAGTCTACCCCTACTCCCAATTCCTCCGACTACGCAGCATCTGCGCCCGGGATGAGGTGTTTCACACTAGGGCGCCAGAGATGTCCTCATTCTTCAGGAAACGGGGCTTCTCCTCTTCCATTATAGATGAGGCTCTCACTAGGGTCTCTTCTACATCCCGCAGCTCCGCACTTGCTCCCCCTCCCCCCACTCGCAACAAGGACAGAATCCCCCTCGTTCTCACATTCCACCCCACCAGCCAGCGTATCCAACAAATCATCCGCCAATATTTCCGTCACCTACAATGGGACCCCACCACTGGCCATATCTTCCCATCCACTCCCCTTTCTGCGTTCCTCAGAGACTGTTCCCTCCGTAACTCCCTGGTCCACTCATCCTTTCCTACCCAAACCACCCCATCCCCGGGCACTTTCCCCTGCAACCGCAGGAGATGCAACACCTGTACCTTTACCTCCCCCCTCAACACCCAAACAGTCTTTCCCGGTGCGACAGAGGTTCCCAAAATGGCGGCGCTGCCCTAGCAGCTGCGGCTTACCTGCGGTCCGTTTGTCTTTGTGTTTTTTGTTGTTTTTCTGTCTTAATTGTAGATGTGATGTCGTGTTTTTTATGGTTGTGTACTATGTGTGTGTGTGGGCGGGGGAACCGTAAAATTGTAAATTTGTCTCTTCCGAATGGAGACCCGACCTTTGTTTTCTGGGTCGTGTCTCCATTCCTGCTGCGGCCTACCATCGGCCAAACTCATGGAGCTTGCGGCCTCCACCCGGGACCACCTGGGCTCAGGTTCGCAGAGCCCGCGGACCAGACTCACCATCAGCGGAGGCGGCTATCTTCGGAGGCTGCGGGAGCGGCTGCGACTCGCCTTCGGCTCGGGCCGCGTGGATGCCGACATCGGGAGCACCGGCAGCGGCAGAGTGTTCGACCGCCCTGGATCGCGGGGCATAGGTCCGTCCGGCGCGGCCTGAAATAGTCCGCGGGATTTTTGTCTGCTCGGTGGGGGCTTCAATGTCGGGAGCCATGACCACCCCGACGTGCAGCAGCAGCGGCAGCGGCAGCGTCTTCGCCCGCACCAGATCGCGGAGCTGGGGTCGGCCCGCTGCGGACCTTTCACCGTCCGGCGCGGCCTGGAACGTGGCAACTTCAGCAGCCTGACCACGGGAGAAGACGGCAGGGGAAGGGAAAATACATTCTGGCCTTCCATCACAGTGAGGAGGGGACTGGAAGAGACTCACTGTGATGGATGTTTCTTTTTTTTTGTGTTGGTTGTGGTTGTGTAATTGCGTATTTTATTGCTCTTATTGTTGGACTGTGGGTGACGAAATCTCGTCCAAAAGACTTGTTTTTTGGATGACAAATAAAGGTAATTCTGTTTCTGATTCTGAATTCTGAATTCTGATTTTGCACCTCCTCCAACGTCATCTATTGCATCCGCTGCTCCAAATGTCAACTTATTTACATCGGCGAAACCAAACGCAGGGTCGGCGATCGCTTCGCTCAGCACCTGCGCTCGGTCCGCGTTAACCAATCTGATGTCCTGGTGGCTGAGCACTTCAACTCCCCCTCCCATTCCCAGTGTGACCTTTCTGTCATGGGCCTCCTCCAGTGCCATAGTGAGGCCCACCTGAAATTGGAGGAACAGCACCTCATATTTCGCCTGAGTAGCTTGCAGCCTAGTGGTATCAACATTGACTTCTCCAACTTTAGATAGTTCCTCTGTCCCTCTCTTCCCCTCCCCTTCCCAGATCTTCCTCTATCTTCCTGTCTCCAACTATATCCTTCCTTTGTCCCGCCCCCCTGACATCAGTCTCAAGAAGGGTCTCGACCCGTAACGTCACCCATTCCTTCTCTGCTGAGGCTGCATCCCAGAGTGCTTAAGGAAGTAGCCTCAGAAATAGTGGATGCATTAGTGATAATTTTTCAAAACTCTTTAGATTCTGTAGTAGTTCCTAAGGATTGGAGGGTAGCTAATGTAACCCCACTTTTTAAAAAGGGAGGGAGAGAGAAAACGGGGAATTATAGACCAGTTAGCCTAACATCGGTAGTGGGGAAAATGCTAGAGTCAGTTATTAAAGATGTGATAGCATCACATTTGGAAATTGGTGAAATCATCGGACAAAGTCAGCATGGATTTACGAAAGGCAAATCATGCCTGACGAATCTTATAGAATTTTTCGAGGATGTAACAAGTAGAGTGGACAAGGGAGAACCAGACGATGTGTTATATCTGGACTTTCAGAAGGCCTTCGACCAGGTCCCACATAGGAGATTGGGGTACAAACTTAAAGCACACGGTATTGGGGGTTCAGTGTTGAGGTGGGTAGAGAATTGGTTGGCGGACAGGAAGCAAAGAGTAGGAATATACGGGTCCTTTTCGGAATGGCAGGCAGTGACTAGTGGGGTACCGCAAGGCTCAGTGCTGGGACTCCAGTTATTTACAATATATATTAATGATTTGGACGAGAGAATTGAATGCAATATCTCTAAGTTTGCGGATGACACGTGGCTGGGTGGCACTGTTAGCTGCGAGGAGGATGCTAGGAGGCTGCAGAGTGACTTGGATAGATTAGGAGAGTGGGCAAATGCATGGCAGATGCAATATAATGTGGATAAATGTGAGGTTATCCACTTTGGCGGCAAGAACAGGAAAGCAGAGTATTACCTGAATGGTGGCCAATTAGGAAAAGGGGAGATGCAACGTGACCTGGATGTCGTGTTACACCAGTCATTGAAAGCAAGCGTGCAGGTGCAGCAGTCAATGAAGAAAGCGAATGGTATGTTAGCATTCATAGCATGAGGATTTGAGTATAGGAGCAGGGAGGTTCTGCTGCAGTTGTACAGGGCCTTAGTGAGACCGCACCTGGAGTATTGTGTACAGTTTTGGTCTCCTAATCTGAGGAAAGACATTCTAGCCTTAGAGGGAGTACAGAGAAGGTTCACCAGATTGATCCCTGGGATGGCAGGACTTTCATATGAAGAAAGACTGGATAGACTAGGCTTATACTCGCTGGAATTTAGAAGACTGAGGGGGGATCTTATTGAAACATATAAAATTCTTAATGGGTTGGAGAGGCTAGATGCGGGAAGATTGTTCCCGATGTTGGGTGAGTCCAGAACCAGGGGTCACAGCTTAAGGATAAGGGGGATGTCTTTTAGGACCGAGATGAGAAAACATTTCTTCACACAGAGAGTGGTGAGTCTGTGGAATTCTCTGCCACAGAAGGTAGTTGAGGCCAGTTCATTGGCTATATTTAAGAGGGAGTTAGATGTGGCACTTGTGGCTAAAGGGATCAGGGGGAATGGAGAGAAGGCAGGTACATGTTACTGAGCTGGATGATCAGCCATGATCATATTGAATGGCGGTGAAGGCTCGAAGGGCCGAATGGCCTACTCCTGCACCTATTTTCTAACTTTCTATGTTTCTATGTTTCTATGCTGCCTGACCTGCTGAATTACTCCAGAATTTTGTGAAGAAGTCATATTATGATCATTACCTCCAAGCGGCTCCTTTACCTCGAGTTCTCTTTATCAAATCTGGTTCATTGGACAACACTAAATCCAGAATTGCCCTTTCTCTGGTAGGCTCCAGCACAAGCTGCTCTAAGAATCCATCTCGGAGGCATTCTACAAACTCTCTTTTTTGGCGTCCAGAACCAGCATGATTTTCCCAGTCTACCTGCATATTGAAATCCCCCATCACCACAGTGGCATTACCTATGTTACATGCCAGCTTTGACTCCTGCTGCAACTTACACCCTACATCCGGGATACTATTTGAGGGTCTGTAGGCAAGTTCAGTTAGTGTCTTCTGACCTTTACAATTCCTCAACTCTATCTACAGTGACTCTAGCTCATCAGTCCCTATGTCACCCCTTACAACGGATCTTTTTGAAACATAAAGAATAGTGAAAATTTTGGTTAGAGTGGAAGTGGAGAGGATGCTTTCATCAGCTGGAGAGTGTAGAACTAGAGGTAATAGTCTCAGAATTAAAGGACCTTCTTTCAGGAAGGAGATGAGGAGAAATTTATTTAGTCAGAGGGTGGTGAATCTGTTGAATTTTCCACCATAGCAGGCTGTTGAGGCCAAATATCAGTGGATATTTTTAAGGCAGATATAGATAGATTCTTGAATCGTACAGGTTTCAGAGGTTATGGGGAGAAAGCAGGAGAATGGGATTAGGAGGGAGAGATAGGTCAGCCATGATTGAATGACGGAGTAGACGCGATGGTCCGAATTGCCTAATTCTATTCCTTTAATTACCTTGTGACATTAATCATATCTTGTATGTTCTCATCCAAATCATTGATATGATGACAAACAGCAATTGGCCCAGCAACGAACCCTGAGGCACACCACTAGTCATGGACCTGCAGTCCGAAAAACTACCTTTCAGCAACACATTCTGTTTCCTTCTATGAACCCAATTTTCAATCCATTCAGCTCTGTCTCCCTGGATCTAACCTTCCAAGGCAGCCAACCATGCGGAACCTTGTCAAATGTCTTCCTCGAAACAATAAGTTAAACATCTACAGTATTCCAAGGTATAAACGCTTAGCCAGCTCAACCTTGCCAACTCCTGAATTGGAGAGGGTCCAGCGGAGGATTACATGAATGATCCAAGGATGATTAGCTTAATTTCTTCGTATTTGATGACACTGGTTCTGCACCAAGGGATCCTAGCAGGAATGACGGTGGAACAGCAAAGGCGGGGATTTCTGGGCATAATCCAGAAGAAGCAGGATCATTTCATTCCAAAGTAGAAGAAAGATTCTAAGGGGAGTAGGAGGCACCTGTGGCTGAGAATGGAAGTTAGGGATGGAATAAAACTAAAAGAAATGATGTACAACATAGCAAAGTGTAGCGGGAAGCCAGAGGATTGGGAAACTTCCAAACAACAGCAGAAGGTAACAAAACGGGCAATACGGGCTGAAAGATGAAGTATGAGGGGAATCTGGCCAAGAATATAAAGGAGGACACTAAAAGCTTCTTTAGGTATGTTAAGAGAAAAAGATTAGCAAAGACAAATGTCGGTTCCTTGAAGGAAAAAACGGGTGAAATAATTAGAGGTAAAAAGGAAATGGCAGAAGAGTTGAACAGGTACTTCGGATCAGTCTTCATTAACGAAGACACAAACAATCTCCCAGATGTACTAGAGGAAAGATGATCTAGGCAGACAGAGAAACTGAAAGAAATTTGCATTAGGCGAGAAATAGTATTGGGTTGACTTATGGGAATGATGGCTGATAAATCCCCAGGGCCTAATGGTCTGCATCCCAGGGTACTCAAGGTGGTGACTCTAGAAATCGTGGACGCATTGGTGATCATTTTCCAATGTTCAATAGATTCAGGATCATTTCCTGTGAATTGGAGGGTAGCTAATGTTATCCCACTTTTCAAGAAAGGAGCGAGAGAGAAAACGGAGAAATATAGACCATTTAGCCTGACATCGGTGGTGGGGAAGATGCTGGAGTCAATTATTAAAGAGGTAATAACGGCACATTTGGATAGCATTAAAAGGATTAGTCCAAGTCAGCATGGATTTATGAAACGGAAGTCATGCTTGACTAATGTTCTGGAATATTTTGAGGATGTAACAAGTAAAATGGATGAAGGGGAGCCAGTGGATGTAATGTATCTAGACTTTCAGAAAGCCTTTGATAAGGTCCCACACGGGCAGTTACTGCGCAAAATTAGAGCACATTGTATTGGGGGTGAGGTATTGACATGGACAGAGAATTGGCTGGCAGACAGGAAGCAAAGAGTAGGAGTAAACGGGTCCATTTCGGAATGAAAAGCAGTAGCGAGTGGAGTCCCGCAAGGCTCGGTGTTGGGGCCGCAACTATTCACCATATGTATTAATGATTTGGATGAAGGAATTATAAGTAACACTAGCAAGTTTGCAGACAACACAAAGCTGGGTGGCAGAGTGAACTGCGAAGTGGATGTTAGGAGGTTGCAGGGTGACCTGGACCGGTTGAGGGAGTGGGCAGATGCATGGCAGAGGCAGTACAATGCAGATAAATGTGAGATTATCCACTTTGGCGGGAAGAAATGGAGGCAGATTATTATCTCAATGGTGTCAAGTTAGGGAAGGGGGAAGTACAGCGAGCCCTGGGTGTCCTTGTACACCAGTCACTGAAGGTAAGCGTGCAGGTACAACAGGCAGTGAAGAAAGCTAATGGCATTTTGGCTTTCATAACGAGAGGACTTGAGTATAGGAGCAAAGAGGTCCATCTGCAGTTGTAAAGGGCCTTGGTCAGACCACATTTGGAGTATTAGGTGCAGTTTTGGTCTCCTAATTTGAGGAAGGACATCCTTGTAATTGAGGCATTGCAGCGTAGATTCACGAGATCCCTGGGATGGCGGAACTGTCATATGAGGAAAGATTGGAAAGACTGGGCTTGTATTCACTGGAGCTTAGAAGGATGAGAGGGAATCTTACAGAGACGTATAAAATTATACAAGTGCTGGACAAGGTAGATGCAGGAAAAATGTTCCCAGTGTTGAGGGAGTCCAGAACCAGGGGCCGCAGTCGAAGAATAAAGGAAAGCCATTTAAAACTGAGGTGAGAAACTTTTTCACCCAGAGAGTTGTAAATTTGTGGAATTCTCTGCCACAGAGGGCAATGGAGGCCAATTCACTGGATGAATTTTAAAGAGTTAGATAGAGGTCTAGGGGCTAGTGGAATCAGGGGATATGTGGAGAACGCATGTACAGGTTACTGATTATTGATAATCAGCCATGGTCACAATGAATGGGGGTGCTGTCTCGAAGGGCCAAATGGCCTCCTCCTGCACCTATTTTCTATGGTTCTATGTTTCTATTACTCGCTGCAGTTTAGAAGGATGAGGGGGACCTCATAGCAACATACTGAATAGTAAAAGGTCTGGATAGAGTGGATGTGTAGATGTTGTTTTTATAATTTGTGGGAGAGTCTAGGACCAGAAGACACAGCCTCAGAATAAAAGGATGTTCCATTAGAAAGATGAGGAGGTATTTCTGTAGCCAGAGAGTGGTGAATCTGTGGAATTTGTTGCCACAGACAGCTGTGGATGCTAGGTCAATAGATAAAGGTGGCGTTTGACAGATTCTTGATTAGTACGGGCGTTAGGGGTTATGGGGAGAAGGCGAGACAATGTGGCTGAGAGGGAAATATACTGTAGATCGGCCATGATTGAAGGATGGAATAGACTTGACTAATTCTGCTCCTGTAACCTATAAACTTTCTGCAGCTGCCCTTTGAATTCTGGCAATTTTTGTTTTATGCAACTGTGACATAAGTAAATGAGAAACGAGGGATTTATTTGCAGTAACACTCTCTTTATTGCTTATGATATCACCATGTACATAATAAACAGTGCCAGATTGCAAGTTCTCTGGTGAATTCAGAGGGCTCTGCAAAGATCTTAGTTTAATGTCCACAGTCGGAAAACGAGCTCTCTGGAATTTTCAAGCAAATTGATTCCCGAGTCGAACAGGTAACACGGTCATGAGCAAACGCACTTAACTAACGCAACAAAGCAAATTAATATTCCAAAATGATTGCAAATCGAAGGAAAAGTAGGTTCGAATAATCTTGAAGTCATAGTTGTAGTTATGGAAGCCTGAAATCAGAGGTATCATGGATTCATGAAGTTACACAAAAGTGAAATCAGGGATATCACATAATTACTAAATTATACAATCCTGTATTCAGGGATATCATAGAATCACAATGTCAAAAAGCCTCAAAATCATAGAAATCATGAAGTCATACAATGTTGAAATTGGAGACGGTATCAGGAAATTATGCAATCCTGAAATGAGGGATATCATGGAACAATGAATTTATACAATCTTAAAATCAAAGATATCGAAAAGTTAAATAAATCTGAAATCAGAGATATCAAGGAATCATGAAATGATAAAGCCACAAAATCATTAAAATCATGGATCAATGAAGTGAGAAATTATGCTATTGTAGAATCATGAAGTTATAACATCATGACATCCTAGAATCATGGGTCAAAATCACAAAATAGGAATCATGTAATCTTGATCTTATGAAATTATGGAATCATAGATATAATTCATGGAATCACAATGTAAAAAAAGTCACGAAAGCATAAAACCCACAGAATCATCAATATACTAAAACTCTCGTTTGTTTGTTTGTTTGTTTGTTGCAGAACTACAGCGAAAGCGCGATAATTTTAGGCCCACCTTACTCACCGTCATCCCTTTGGTGCTAATGGAGGAAGTTTCATTGAAATCGGTGTTATATTTTAAAAGTTATTCACATTTTAATGTGTAAATCTATCTCCTAGGGAGGGAGGGAGGGAAGGAGGGAGGGAGGGAGGTGGTGGAGGGAGGGGGAGTGGAGGGGGAGGGGAGGGGGAGGGGGTTGGGGAGGGAAGGGGGTAAGGAGAGGGTACTTCACCAATGTAGGAGAGGTTTTGGCCCAACTTGATACCTTAATAAAATCATGAAACATTGATATAAAATCAAAAATCAGAAAATTGATATAAATTCAAAGATCAGGAAATCAAAGCACTGGGTGGAACAGGGAGAACGTGCAAACTCCACAAGGACAGCATCCGAGATCAGGATCGAGTCCGGGTCTCTGGCGCTGTGTGGCAGCGGCTCCACCAACTGTGCCACTGTGCTGCTCACAGCTACAGAAATGTCCAGGGAAATGACAGATAGAATTTCATCTGAGCAAACATTTAGCTGGAATGTCAGAGACTGAGGAGAGACTTGATGAAATTTATAAAATTATGAGAGATCATAGATTTAAGCTGAGAGGGCAAAGTTTAAATGAGATGCGCCGGGAAAGGTTTGTTTACGCAAGAGGGGGTGGGCGCCTGGAACGCGCTCCCGGGGGCGGTAGTGGAGGCAGATAGGATACTGGCGTTTAACAGGTTTTTAGATAGGCACATAGATATGCATGGCATGGAGGGATATGGATCACATGCAGGCAGAGGAGATCAGATTAACTTGGCATCGTTTCTGGCCAAATATTGCGGGCTGAAGGGCCTGATCCTGTGCTATAACGTTCAATGTTCTCTAAGCTAATTTGATACAGGGTGTGATACATGTCTTACTTTTGTACCGCTGTTGTTGAATCTCATTGGTCCCTCAATCAAACCTCTTGTTGTAAGATGCCTGAAATAAGAAAGATACAATATTAATATTTGAGTATGCAGCAGGGTCTTGACCTGAAGAAAACGGGTAGAGGGAAAGCAAGGGACGAGGCGGGGGGGGGGGGGGGGAGGGGGGGATGCGCGGCGGGTGGGGGTGAGGGGGGAGAAGGAGAGAGAGCAATAAAGAGAGGCAGGGAGAGAAGCGGCATAGAGGGTCAGAGTCAATACAGCATCGAAACAGGCTATTTGGCCCAACTTGCCTATGCAAACCAAGGTGTCCCATCTACACTGTCCCACCTGCCCCTGTTTGGCTCATGTCTCTGGTAAGCACATTAACGTCTCTACTTCCTCTGAATACTTAGAATATTTGGCATGTCCCCAACAATCCTCACCAACTTCTACAGGTGTGCCGTAGAAAGCATTTTATCGGGATGCATCGCAACATGGTTTGGGAACAGCTCCATCTCAGACCGCACGAAATCACAGGAGACAGGTGTGGATGCAGCACAGACAATCTTGCAAACCAAACATTGAATCCATCCACACCACACTGCCCCGCCAAGGCCACCAGCATAATCAAGGACCAGTCTCACCCTGGTGACTCCCATTTCTCCCCTCACTCATCGGGGTCTGGGTACCGAAGTTTGAAAACGCATACCTCACGATTCCGTAACAGTCTCGCTCCAGCTGTCATCAGGCAACTGTACCGCCCTCTCACCAACTAGAGAGCGGTCCTGATTTCCCGTCGACCTCATTTAAAATCGTTGAACTATCTTAAATCAGACTTTATTGGACCAATGATATATCTTTGCACTAAACTTTATTCCCTTTATCCTTTATCTTTACACTGTGGATGGCTTGATTGAACCATATATAGTCTTTCCGATGACTGCATAGCACGCAACAAAAGCTTTTCAACATGGTACACGTTACAACAAAATTGAATATCCCTGTAAACCTTTCTTGTCCATGTATCTGGTTCTGGAGATTATCGATACGTAATGATTTGGGTCGCGACCCTTCTCACCCCTATCCACGTTTTCCAGAGATGCTGCCTGACCCGCTGAGTTACTCCAGCAATTTGTGTCCCTTTGTTTAATATTGGAAAGAGGCAGAGAAGATTTACAAGGACATTCCCAAGACTCAAAAGCCTGACCTGCAGAGAGAGGTTGGGCAGCAAAGGAATTTGTTCCTAGGAGTGCCGGAGGAAGAGGGGTGATCTTATGGAGTTGTATAAATCATGAGGAGAATAAATAGGTTGAACGCGCAGAGTCTTTTATCCAGGGCTGGGGAATCGGGAATCCAACGGAGACAGATTAAGGTGAGGAGGATGGGGAAAGCCCCCCCCCCCCCACACACACCTTAACCTATGTCCTCTGGTCCTTGATTCCCATACTCTGAGCAAAAGACTACCCGATCTATTCCTCTCGTGATTTTGTACACCTCTATAAGATCACCTGTCCCCCTCTTGCGCTCCAAGCAATAAAGCCCTAGCCTGCTCAACCTCACCATATAACTCAGTCCCTCGAATCCTGGCAACATTGTGGTGAATCCTCTCTGAAGCATTTCAAATTTGACAACCTCCCTCCTATAATAGTGCCCAAAACGGAACACAATATTCTAACTCTAGCCTCCCCAACATCTCATATGACTGCAGCATGCTCTCACAACTTCTATACTCAATAAGATATATCTTGGATATATATATATGGATTTTTTTTCGCCGGAAAGACTTACCTTGGTTTTGCAAGCTAACACAGAAATAATTATTCCATAGAGAATACTCTTGCAAATCAGGATCAGGTAAGTCAGTTTTGCAGCTTCCATTGTCTGGATTTTAGCTTCTGGGAACAGAAAGGGTAAAGAACATCTTTAGTAAAGAATTTTAATGGAGTTATAAGAATCCTTTAGGACAGGCAGTTGGGCAGAGGCGGTAGGGTATTTCTGTTGGTGAGGGACGAAATTCAGTCCTTTGCGAGGGGTGACATACGCAATGACGAGGTAGAGTCACTGTGGATAGAGTTGAGGAATTGTAAAGGTAAGAAGACACCAATTGGAATTATCGACAGACCCCCAAATGGTAGCCCGGATGTAGGGTGTAAGTTGCAGCAGGAGTGAAAACTGGCATGTAACACAGGTAATGCTATTGTGGTGATGGGGAATTTCAAGATGCAGGTAGACTGGGAAAATGAGGTTGGTTATGGAATCCATGAAAGAGTTTATAGAATGCCGCCGAGAAGGATTCTTAGAACAGCTTGTCCTGGAGCCTACCAGAGAAAAGGCAATTCTGGATTTAGTGTTGTCCAATGAACCAGATTTGATAGGAACTCAAATTAAAGGAGCCGCTTGGAGGTAGTGATCATAATATGATTAGTTTTAATCTGCAATTTGAGAGGGCGAAGGTTAAATCGGAAGTGTCAGCGTTGCAGTTGAACAAAGAGGACTATGAAGGCATGAGAGAGGATCTGGCGAAGGTCGACTGGAAAGGGATCCTAGCAGGAATGATGGTGGAACAGCAACGGCATCAATTTCTGGGCATAATCCGGAAGATGCAGGATCATTTCATTCCAAAGCGAAAGAAAGATTCTAAGGGGAGTAGGAGGCAACCGTGGCTGACAAGGGAAGTTAGGGATGGAATAAAACTAAAAGAAAAGATGCATAACACAGCAAAGAGTAGGGGGAAGCAGAGGATTGGGAAAATTTCAAAGGACAACAGAAGCTAATAAAACGGGCAATACGGGCTGAAAAGATGAAGTACGAGGGGAAGCTGGCCAAGAATACAAAGAAGGACAGTAAAAGCTTCTTTAGATATGTTAAGTGAACAAGAGTAGCAGAGTCAAATGTGGGTCCCTTGAAGGCAGACACGGGTGAAATCATTATGGGTAACAAGGAAATGGCAGAAGAGTTGAACAGGTACTTCGGATCCATGTTCAATAAGGAAGACAATAGACAATAGACAATAGCTGCAGGAGTAGGCCATTCGGCTCTTCGAGCCAGCACTACCGTTCAATGTGATCATGGCTGATCATTCTCAATCAGTACCCCGTTCCTGCCTTCTCCCCATACCCGCTGACTCCGCTATCCTTAAGAGCTCTATCTAGCTCTCTCTTGAATGCATTCAGGGATTTGGCCTTCATTGCCTTCTGAGGCAGAGAATTCCACAGATTTACAACTCTGTGACTGATAAAGTTTTTCCTCATCTCCGTTCTAAATGGCCTACCCCTTATTCTTAAACGGTGGCCCCTGGTTCAGTGCTCCCCCAACATTGGGAACATGCTTCCTGCCTCCAACGTGTCCAACCCCTTAATAATATTATATGATTCGATAAGATCCCCTCTGATCCGTCTAAATTCCAGTGTATACAAGCCCAGTCGCTCCAGTCATTCAACATATGACAGTCCTGTCATTCCGGGGATTAACCTAGTAAACCTACGCTACACGCCCTCAATAGCAAGAATATCCTTCCTCAAATCTGGAGACCAAAACTCCCCACAGTACTCCAGGTGCGGTCTCACTAGGGCCCTGTACAACTGCAGAAAGACCTCTTTGCTCCTATACTCAACACCTCTTAACCATATAACCATATAACAACTACAGCACGGAAACAGGCCCGTTCGGCCCTACCAGTCCACGCCGACCACTCTCTCTCACCTAGTCTCATCTACCTGCTCTCAGACCATAACCCTCTAATCCCCTATTATCCATATACCTATCCAATTTACTCTTAAATAATAAAATCGATCCTGCCTCCACCACATCCACCGGAAGCCCATTCCATACAGCCTCCACCCTCTAAATAAAGAAGTTACCCCTCATGTTACCCCTAAAATTTTGTCCCTCAATTCTAAAGCTATGTCCCCTTGTTAGAATCTTCCCCACTCTCAAAGGGAAAAGCCTAACCACGTCAACTCTGTCCGTCCCTCTTAAAATTTTAAAAACCTCTATCAAATCCCCCCTCAACCTTCTACGCTCCAAAGAATAAAGACCCAACCTGTTCAACCTCTCTCTGTAGCTTAAGTGCTGAAACCCAGGCAACATTATAATAAATCTCCTCTGTACCCTCTCCATTTTGTCGACATCCTTCCTATAATTTGGCGACCAGAACTGCACACCATACTCCAGATTCGGCCTCACCAATGCCCTGTACAATTTTAACATTACATCCCAACTTCTATATTCGATGCTCTGATTTATAAAGGCAAGCATACCAAACGCCTTCTTCACCACCCTATCCACATGAGATTCCACCTTCAGGGAACAATGCACAGTTATTCCCAGATCCCCCTGTTCCACTGCATTCCTCAATTCCCTACCATTTACCCTGTACGTCCTATTTTGATTTGTCCTACTAAAATGCAGCACCTCACACTTATCAGCATTAAACTCCATCTGCCATCTTTCAGCCCACCCTTCCAAAAGGCCCAAGTCTCTCTGTAGACTTTGAAACTCTACTTCATTATTAACTACACCACCTATCTTAGTATCATCTGCATATTTACTAATCCAATTTGTCACACCATCATCCAGATCATTAATGTAAATGACAAACAACAGTGGACCCAACACAGATCCTTGGGGTACTCCACTAGACACTGGCCTCCAACCTGACATACAGTTGTCAACCATTACCCTCTGGTATCTCCCATTCAGCCATTGTTGAATCCATCTTGCAATCTCACTATTAATACCCAACGATTTAACCTTCTTAATCAACCTACCATGTGGAATCTTGTCAAATGCCTTACTGAAGTCCATATAGACAACATCCACAGCCTTGCCCTTATCAATTTCCCTGGTAACCTCTTCAAAAAATTCAAGAAGATTAGTCAAACATGACCTTCCAGGCACAAATCCATGTTGACTGTTTCTAATCAGGCTTTGTTTATCCATATAATTATATATATTGTCCCTAAGTATCTTTTCCATTAAATTTCCCACCACAGACGTCAAACTAACAGGTCTATAATTGCTAGGTTTACTTTTAGAACCTTTTTTAAACAAAGGCACAACATGCGCAATGCGCCAATGTTCCGGCACCATCCCCGTTTCTAATGACGTTTGAAATATTTCCGTCATTGCCCCTGCTATTTCTGCACTAACTTCCTTCAATGTCCTAGGGGATATCCTATCAGGACCTGGAGACTTATCCACTTTTATATTTTTCAAAAGTGTCCGTACCTCCTCTTCTTTAATCCTCATAATTTCCATCACTACTCTACTTGTTTCGCTTACCTCACATAATTCAATATCCTTCTCCTCGGTGAATACCGAAGAAAATAAATTGCTTAATATCTCCCCCATTTCTGCCGGCTCAGCACATAGCTGTCGACTCTGACTCTCTAATGGACCAATTTTGTCCCTCGCTATCCTTTTGCTATTGACATATCTGTAGAACCCCTTGGGGTTTACTTTTACATTACTTGCCAAAGCAGCCTCATATCTTTTTTTCGCTTTTCTAAGTTCCTTCTTAAGATTCCTTTTCCATTCTTTATATTCTTCAAGAACCTCATTTATTCCCTGCCGCTTATATTTATTATATATCTCCCTCTTTTTCCGAACCAAGTGTCCAATTTCCCTGGAAAAACACGGCTCTTTCAAATTATTATTCTTTCCTTTCCACCGAACAGGGACATAAAGACTCTGTACTCTCAAAATTTCACCTTTAAATATCCTCTATTTCTCTATTATATCCTTTTCATAAAACAAAAAATCACATTTCACTCCTTTTAAATCCTTTCTCATCACCTCAAAATTAGCCTTTCTCCAATCCAAAATCTCAACCCTTGGTCCAGATTTGACCTTCTCCATAATTATATTGAAACTAATTGCATTGTGATCACTGGACCCAAAGTGCTCCTCAACACATACCTCCGTCACCTGACCCGTCTCATTTCCCAACAGGAGGTCCAACACTGCCCCTTCTCTGGTAGGTACCTCTACGTATTGCTGCAAAAAACTATCCTGCACACATTTTACAAACTCCAAACCATCCAGTCCTTTAACAGAATGTGATTCCCAGTCTATGTAGTGATTGTGGGTGATTTCAATTTTCCGTATGTCAATCCAGGCTCTAAGCTCACCCACCTTTCTTACAATGCTCCTAGCATTAAAATATACACATTTAAGGGACACATCATTTCTTATTCTCAGTTTATTTCTTTTCACTTCTTTCTCTCCTACATATTGGGTCTGAGTGTTTCCCTTTTCTGCCTCCTGCCTCACACACTGCCTATTAGCTATCTGTGTTTGAGTCCCTCCCCCCAACCGTACTAGTTTAAAGTCTCTGCAATTACCTTAGCAAATCTCCCCGCCAGGATATTGGTTCCTCTCAGGTTCAGATGCAACCCGTCCTTTTTGTACAGGTCATACTTACCCCAGAAGAGGTCCCAATGATCCAGAAACTTGAATCCCTGCTCCCTGCACCAGTTCCACAGCCACGTATTTATCCTCCACCTCACTCCATTCCTATTCTCACTATCGCGTGGCACAGGCAGTAAGCCTGAGATTATTGCTTTGGAAGTCCTTTTTTTTAACTCTCTTCCAGTCCCCTAAATTCTCCTTTCAGGACCTCTTCCCTTATCCTACCTATATTGTTGGTACCTATATGTACCACGACCTCTCCCTCCCCTTTCAGGATATCCTGGACACGCTCAGACACATCCCGGACACCGGCACCAGGGAGGCAAACCACCATCCGGGTCTCCCGACTGCGTCCACAGAATCGCCTATCTGATCCCCTCACTATAGAGTCCCCTATTACTATCGCTCTCTTCTTCCTTTCCCTACCCTTCTGAGCAACAGGGCCGGATTCCGTGCCAGAGGCCCGGGCACCGTCGCTGCCCCCAGGTAGGCTGTTCCCCCCAACAGTACTTAAACAGGAGTACTTATTTCCAAGGGGTACAGCCACCGGGGTAATCTCTAGTCCCTGCCTCTGCTCCTTGCCCCCCTAACCGTGACCCACTTGTCTACCTCCCGTGGTCTTGGAGTGACCACCTCTCTGTAACTCCTCTCTATAACCTCCTCACTCTCCCTGACCAGACGGAGGTCATCAATCTGCCGCTCCAGGTTCCTAATACGGTCCCTTAGGAGCCCCATCTCGTCGCACCTGGAGCAGATGTGGATGTCTGGAAGAATATCAGACTCCCAGATTCCCCACATCCGACACCCAGAACAATAAACTGCCCTGGCACTCATACTCCCCAAACAAAGCCCCGTGCTCGGTTTCTAAACCTACCGCCCGGCCGCTGCTCCAACCGCTCCAACCGCCCACCCAAAAGAACTGAGTGATCTCCTGGGAGAGGCGAAAAACCGGATAAAAAACCCAGGCCAATTTGGGGGGAAAAATCCGGGAAATTCCTCTCCGACCCCAAGCTAGGCGATCGAAACTTGTCCGGGAGATCACACATGTCTTACTCCTTACTATCCCCACACAATAACCTCTTGTTATTAAGGCCAACATTCCATTGGCTTTCTTCACTGCCTGCTGTACCTGCATGCTTCCTTTCAGTGACTGATGCACTAGGACACATAGATCTCGTTGTACGTCCCCTTTTCCTAACTTGACACCATGCAGATAATAATCTGACTTCCTATTCTTACCACCAAAGAGGATAACCTCACACTTATCCACATTAAACTGCAGCTGCCATGCATCCGCCCACTCACACAACCTGTCCAAGTCACCCTCCAACCTCATAGCATCTATCTCACAGTTCACACTGCCACCCAGCTTTGTATCATCTGCAAATTTGCTAATGGTACTTTTAATCCCTTCATGAGGGTATGAGGCGTGAATTGTCCAAGATAGACTGGCAATTGATGCTGAAAGGGTTGGCGGTGGACATGGAATGGAAGGCATTTAAAGATTGCATGGATGAACTACAGCAAGTGTTCATCCCAGTTTGGCAAAAGAACAAACCAGGAAAGGTAGTGCATCCGTGGCTAACAAGGGAAATCAAGGATAATATTAAAACAAAAGATGAAGCATACAGATTAGCCAGAAGAAGTAGCATACCAGAGGACTGGGAGAAATTCAGAGTCCAGCAGAGGAGGACAAAGGGCTTAATTAAGAAAGGGAAAATAGATTATGAGGGGAAAACTGGCAAGGAACATAAAAACTGACTGCAAAAGCTTTTATAGATATGTGAAGAGAAAAAGATTAGTTAAGACAAATGTAGGTCCCTTGCAGTCAGAAACGGGTGAATTGATCATAGGGAACAAGGAGATGGCAGACCAATTGAACAAATACTTTGGTTCTGTCTTCACTAAGGAAGACATAAACAGTCTGCCGGAAATAGCGGGGGACCGGGGGTCTAATGAGATGGAGGAACTGAGGGAAATCCAGGTTAGTCGGGAAGTGGTGTTAGGTAAATTAAATGGATTAAAGACAGATCAAGAAGTCTCAAGAAGGGTCTCGACCCGAAACGTCACCCATTCCTTCTCTCCCGAGGCTGCATCCCAGAGTCCCACATAGGAGATTGGTGTACAAACTTAAAGCACGCGGTATTGAGGGTTCAGTGTTGAGGTGGATAGAAAATTGGTTGGCGGACAGGAAGCAAAGAGTAGGAATAAACGGGTCCTTTTCGGAATGGCAGGCAGTGACTAGTGGGGTACCGCAAGGCTCAGTGCTGGGACCCCAGTTATTTACAGTGTATATTAATGATTTGGACGAGGGAATTGAATGCAACATCTCTAAGTTTGCGGATGACACGAAGCTGGGTGCCAGTGTTAGCTGCGAGGAGGATGCTAGGAGGCTGCAGAGTGACTTGGATAGATTAGGCGAGTGGGCAAATGCATGGCAGATGCAATATAATGTGGATAAATGTGAGGTTATCCACTTTGGCGGCAAGAACAGGAAAGCAGAGTATTACCTGAATGGTGACCTATTAAGAGAAGGGGAGATGCAACGTGATCTGGGTGTCATGGTGCACCAGTCATTGAAAGCAAGCGTGCAGGTGCAGCAGGCAGTGAAGAAAGCGAATGGTATGTTGGCATTCATAGCAAGAGGATTTGAGTTTAGGAACAGGGATGTTCTACTGTAGTTGTACAGGGCATTGGTGAGACCGCACCTGGAGTATTGTGTGCAGTTTTGGTCTCCTAATCTGAGGAAAGACGTTCTTGCCTTAGAGGGAGTACAGAGAAGGTTCACCAGATTGATCCCTGGGATGGCGGGACTTTCATATGAAGAAAGACTGAATCGACTAGGCTTGTACTCGCTGGAATTTAGAAGACTGAGGGGGGATCTTATAGAAACATATAAAATTCTTAAGGGGTTGGAGAGGCTAGATGCGGGAAGATTGTTCCCGATGTTGGGGGAGTCCAGAACCAGGGGTCACAGCTTAAGGATAAGGGGGAAGTCTTTTAGGACCGAGATGAGAAAACATTTCTTCACACAGAGAGTGGTGAGTCTGTGGAATTCTCTGCCACAGAAGGTAGTTGAGGCCTATTCATTGGCTATATTTAAGAGGGAGTTAGATGTTGCCCTTGTGGCTAAAGGGATCAGGGGTTATGGAGAGAAGGCAGGTACAGGTTACTGAGCTGGATGATCAGCCATGATCATATTGATTGGCGGTGCAGGCTCGAAGGGCCGAATGGCCTACTCCTGCACCTATTTTCTATGTATGTTTCTATGTTTCATCCAAGTCATTAATGTATATTGTAAATAGCTGCGGTCCCAGCACCGAGCCTTGCGGTACCCCACTAGTCACGGCCTGCCATTCTGAAAGGGACACATTTATCCCCACTCTTTGCTTTCTGTCTGCCAACCAATTTTCTATCCATGCCAGTACCCTACCCCCAATACCATGTGCTCTAATTTCGCTCACTAATCTCCTATGTAGGACCTTGTCGAGGGCTTTCTGAAAGTCGAGGTACACCACATCCACAGGCTCTCCCCTGTCAATTTTCCTAGTTACATCCTCAAATAATTCCAGAAGATTAGTAAAGCATGATTTCCCCTTCGTAAATCCATGCTGACTCGGAACGATCCTGTTACTGCTATCTAAATGTTCCGCAATTATAATTGACTCCAGCATCTTCCCCACCATTGATGTCAGACTAACTGGTCTATAATCAGACTAAGTGGTCTGTAAACAATCTCCCAGATGTACTAGACAACAGAGGATCTTGGAGGATAGAGGAAATGAAAGAAATTTGCATTAGGCGAGAAATAGCATTGGGTAGAGTGATGGGACTGAAGGTTGATAAATCCCCAGGGCCTGATGAACTGCATCACAGGGTAGTCAGGGAAGTGGCTCTAGAAATAGTGGAAGTATTGGTGATCATTTTCCAATGTTCAATAGATTCAGAATCAGTTCCTGTGGATTGGAGGATAGCTAATTTTATTCCACTTTCCAAGAAAGGGGCAAGGAGAAAATGAGGAATTACAGACCAGTTAGCCTGACATCGGTGGTGGGGAAGATGCACGAGTCAACTATTAAAGAGTTAATAAAGGTGCATTTGGATAGCAGTAAAAGGATAAGTCCAAGTCAGCATGGATTTATGAAAGGGAAATCATGCTTGACTAATCTTCTGGAAATTTTTGAGGATGTGACAAGTAAAATGGATGAAGGGGAGCCAGTGGATGTAGTGTATCTAGACCTTCAGAAAGCCTTTGATAAGGTCCCACACGGGAGATGGTGAGCAAAATTAGAGCACATGGTATTGGGGTTAGGGTGTTGATATGGAGTAAACGGGTCTTTTTCAGAATGGCAGGCAGCAGTGAGTGGAGTGCCGCAAGGCTAGGTGTTGGGGCCGCAACTGTTTACCATATATATATATTAATGATTTGGACAAAGCAATTAGAAGTAACACTAGCAAGTTTGCAAATGACACAAAGCTGGGTGGCACGGTAGCGCAGCGGTAGAGTTGCTGCTTTACAGCGAATGCAGCGCCGGAGACTCAGGTTCGATCCTGACTACGGGTGTTGTACTGTACGGAGTTTGTACGTTCTCCCCGTGACCTGCGTGGGTTTTCTCCGAGATCTTCGGTTTCCTCCCACACTCCAAAGACGTACAGGTATGTAGGTTAATTGGCTGGGTAAATGTTAAAAAAAATAAAAATTGTCCCTAGTGGGTGTAGGATAATGTTAATGTGCGGGGATCGCTGGGCGGCACGGACTTGGAGGGCCGAAATGGCCTGTTTCCGGCTGTATATATATGATATGATATGATGATATGATATGGGTGGCAGTGTGAACTGCGAAGTTGATGTTAGGATGTTGCAGGATGACCAGGGCAGGTTTAGTGAGTGGGCAGATGCATGGCAGAAGCAGTATAATATAGATAAATGTGAGGTTATCCACTTTGGCGGCAAAAACAAGGAGGCAGATTATTATCTCAATGGAGTTAGGTTAGGTAAGTGGGAAGTGCAACGAGACCTGGGTGTCCTTGTATACCAGTCACTGAAAGTTGGCGTGCAGGTACAGCAGGCAGTGAAGAAAGTTGGCCTTCAAAACGAGATGATTTCAATATAGGAGTAAAGAGGTTCTTCTGCAGTTGTGTAGGGCCCTGGTAAGACCACACCTGGAGTATTTTGTACAGTTTTGGTCTCCTAATTTGAGGAAGGACATCCTTGTAATTGAGGCAGTGCAGTGTAGGTTCACGAGATTGATCCCTGGGATGGCGGGACTGTTATATGCGGAAAGATTGAAAAGACTAGGCTTATATTCACTGGAGTTTAGAAGGATGATAGGGGACCTTATAGAGACATATAAAATTATAAATGGACTGGATAACCTAGATGCAGGAATAGTGTTCCCAAGTAGTATAAGAAAATAACTGCAGATGCTGGTACAAATCGATGTATTCACAAAATGCTGGAGTAACTCAGCAGGTCAGGCAGCATCTCGGGAGAGAAGGAATGGGTGACGTTTCGGGTCGAGACCCTTCTTCAGACCCTTCTTCAGACTAGTGTTCCCAATGTTAGGGGAGTCCAGAACCAGGGGCCACAATCTTAGAATAAAGGGGAGGCCATTTAAAACTGAGGCGATAAGGAACTTTTTCACCTAGAGAGTTGTGAATTTATGGAATTCTCTGCCACAGAGGGCAGTAGTGCTGGCTCGAAGGGCCGAATGGCCTCCTCCTGCACCTATTTTCTGTTTTTCTATGTAATTAAGTTTAATGAACAATAAAATTCTTACTTGCTGAAGTAGTATAGGCACTTTAACACAACAGCTATTTATGAATTAGCAACCGCTGGGGTTGCGGACTTTGAAGAAAGCTGTCAAGGTATTCAGTGGGATCTAGACCAGCTACAGAAATGGGTAGGGAAATGGCGGATGGAGTTCAATCTGAGCAAGTGCGAGGTGTTTCAATTTGGGAGGTCGAATGCAAGGGAAATTCTATAGATAATGGAAGGACCCTTAATGGCATCGAAGTACAGAGAGATCTTGTGGCCCAAGTCCATAACTCCCTGAAAGCGGGAACACAAATATACATGACCATCATCCAGCAACTGGTGGTCCTGCACCTCCTTTAATGTAAACATATTACAAGGGCATACTTGAAATCCCTCCCGTACATCCGCCTCGAAAATGTGACGCTGAGGCCGGGTGAGGCTGCTGATCCCAACCTCATCGGGACTTCCACGGCCAATTGGCTGATCAGATTTGCCCCCTCCGGCCACAGCTCTGGATCTCTGGCCCGGCCGGAGCAGGCAGATGCATTCCCGTCGTCAACGTCTGAGGCTGACTTTGCACATGTACTTCATCAGTCAGAGTATTGAGTATAGAAATTGAGAAGGCATGTTACAGTAAGACTTTGTTGAGGCCACATTTGGAATATAGTGTTCACCATATTATAGGAAATATCTTGATGTGCTGGAAATGGTGCAGAGAAAATTTACCAGAAAGTTGCCAGGACTCGGGGGTCTGAGCTATAGGGAGAGGTTGAGCAGGCTAAAACCTTATTCCTCGGAACGCAAGAAGATGAGGTGATCTTATAGTGTATGCAATCATGAGGGGAATAGATAGGGTAAATGCAGACTTTTACCCCAAGATAGGGGAATCAAGACCCGGAAGACAAAGGTAATATAGCAGCTGTGCTCGACATCGGTAAGGCCACATTTGGGGCATTTTGTTCAATTTTGGTCACTATTTATGGGAAGATGCTGTTAAGCCGGAAAGGATGCCAAAATATTTAAATAAATGTTGCCAAGATTCGAGGACCTGAGCTATAGGGAAAGGTTGGGTCATGCTCGGACATTAATCCTTGGAGTGTAGGAGGATGACGGGTGATCTTATAGAGCTGTTCAAAATCATGAGAGGAATAGATCAAGCAGATGTACAGAGTCTCTTTCCCAGATTAGGGGAATCGAGAACCAGAGGCCATACGTGTAAGGTGAGGGGGGGGGGGGGGTGAGTGAAGAAAGGGGAGAAAATTTAATGGGAGCCAGAGGGGGCAATGTTTTTTACACGGAGGCTGGTGGGTCTATGAAGCATTCTGCCGGGTGGTGGGAGGGGGAGTAGTTGTGACAGGTACTATCACAGCGTTTAAGAACGTTTAGACAGTTGACTGGATAGGAAAGGTTTAGAGGGATGTGGGCCATGAACGGGGAGATGGGATGTGGCATGTTGGTTGGCGTGTGCAAGTTTGGCTGGCGCCTGTTTGAACGCTATATATGTCTCTGTGAGACTATCAAGTTTTAACACTGACACAGAAAGGCTAATCAGTCTGAAATACTCACGGTATCCTTATTTAAGTAGAGCCACTCACCTTTATTTAAGCCACAAGTCTCTGTCAGAAGAAATATGAAAATTACAGTCAGTATTATAATATATACTTATTTACGGTCTGAAGCTACAAAAAAATGCAGAGATAGCCCAGTCCATCACATAGACCAGACTTCCCACCATTGACTCCACATACACTTCACAATATCCTCGGGTGAGGGCAACACTGTGGTGGAGCTGCTGCCTTACAACGCCAGAGACCCGGGTTTGTTCCTGACTAAGGGTGCTGTCTGTACGTAGTTTGCACGTTCTCCTGTGGACTCAGTGGGTTTCCTCCGCGTGCTCCGGTTTCCACCCACAGTCCAAAAGACGTGCGGTTTGTTGGGTGATTGACTTCAATAAAAATTGTTCCCAGTATTTCCGATAGGATTGTGGGTTGGCCAGGACTCATTGGGCCGGAGGGCCTTGTTTCCATGTCTATCAAAAACTAAACTGAATTAAAATAGACTATGGGTGATTGATGGTCGATGGCCTTAAGATATCAATTGACGCCCCAACAGCTTCTGTGCCAATGAATTCCAGAGATTCACCACTCTCTGATTAAAGAATTCATCCTCAGCTCCTTTTATACGTACGTCTTTTTTATTCTGATGTTATGGCCTCTGGTCCTAGACTCTCCTACGAGTGGAAACGTCCTCTCCACATCCACTCTATCCAGGATTCATCCAGGATTCATCCAGGCCCCCCTTCATCTTTAAAACTCCAGGCGAGAACAGGCCCGTTACATTAACTCAATCATCCCCGGGATCATTCTAGTAAAACACTTTTGTGTACTTTCGTGTGCTTACGGGTTTTTGCCGTTCCTTTTTAATCTTATCCATATTCCTCCATTCCCTGCACTTCCGTGTGCCTATCTAAAGCCACATAAACCCTACCGTTATACGCTATGACTCTAGTGACTTTGCAGTCGATTAACATTGCTCCTTGAAATCCTTTACTTCTCTCCTGGGATAAATAAAGTTCTATCGGTATCGAAAGCTGGAACACAAGTACATAGAACGGTGAAAAAGACACATGGTCAGGCTGCATTTTGGAGTTATTGTGAACAGTTTTGGGCACCATATCTAAGAAGGATGCATTGGCTCTGGAAAAGGTCAAGAGCAGATTTACAAGAATTATCCCAGGAATGAATGGGGTTAACATATGATGACGTTTGATGGCGTTGGAGTTTAGAAGAATGAAACATATAGAATAGCGAAAGGTTTGGATAGATTGGATGTGGAGAGGATGTTTCCACTAGTGGGATAGTCTAAGACCAGAGGGCAGAAGCCTCAGAAATAGTGGACCATTCCTTTAAGAAGGAGATGAGGAGGGAATTTCTTTATTCAGATGGTGTTGGATCTGTGGAATGATTTGCCACAGATGGCTGTGGAGGCTGTCAATGGTCTGAGGCTGAGAATGGTGTTGGGAGGGATGAGATAGATCAGCCATGATTGAATGGCGGAGTAGACTTGATGGCCGAATGGTCTAATTCTGCACCTATCACTTATGACCTTATGGTCTTTTGAATACCTTCCAGGATTATCAAACCATGGTTTTTTATTCCAATGGAGAGAGAGGATTGTTGTGACACTTTTGCAGGCTAATACAAAAACAATTATTCCACAGATGATATTTTTTGGCAAAATAGGGATCAGGTAAGTAGGCTTCCACAGTTTGAAATTTAGCTTCTGTTCCGAGAATAGTAATATAATCAATACCCTGACTGATGAAGACCAAGAACAAATTAGAAATAAAAATAGACTTTGAGAGGTCATATTACAGTTGCACAAGATATTGGTGAGGCAACATGTAGAATATTGGGTTCAGTTTTTGTCACCCTGTTATCGGGAAAATGTTCCTCGAAAGTAGATAGGGTGGTCAAGAAGACTTTAGGCACATTGGCCTTCATCAGTCAGAGCATTGAACGTAGATGTTGGGGATATCAACATCCCTACAAGAAATTGGGGTTAGATACGTCACCGTGTTTGATGTTGTGGGTTCCTTTTACGTTTGAGCTGTAGCTCCATTCTGGTAGTGGTCTACTTGACAGATGATATCTTTGG
>NC_135987.1:139953-163662 GCF_053455715.1 Rhinoraja longicauda | reverse complement strand
CATAGAATCAGGAGATGTAGAATCAGTATGGATAGAAATGAGGAATTGTAAGGGTAAAAAGACCCTAAAGGAGTTATCTACAGGCCCCCAAACACTGGCCTCGACATACGGTGCAAGTTGAATCAAGAGCTAAAATTGGCATGTCACAAACGTAATGCATACGGTGGTTATGGGAGATTTCAACATGCAGGTAGACTGGGGAAAATCAGGTTGTAATGGACACCAGGAAAGGAGTTTGTGGAATGTCTCCGAGATGGATTCTTAGAACAGCGTATACTGAGCCTACCAGGGAGAAGGCAATTCTGGATTTAGTGTTGTGTAATGAACCTGATTTGATAAGGGAATTCAAGGTAAAAGAGCCATTAGGAAGCAGTGATCATAATATGATCATTTTAATCTACAAATTGCGAGGGAGAAGGAAAATCGGAAATGTCAGTATTACAGTATAGCAAAGGGGATTATAGAGGCATGAGGCAGGAGCTGCCAGATTTAACTGGAAGGAGGCCCAAGCAGGGAAGACGGTGGGAACAGCAATGGCAGGTGTTCCTGGGAATAATGCCGAAGTTGCAGGATCAATTCATCTCAAAGAGGAGGAAGAGGAATAAGAGGCACCCGTGGCTGACAAGGGAAGTCAAGGACAGCATAAAAATAAAAGAGAAGAAGTGTAACATAACAAAGAAGATCAAGAAGCCAGAGGATTGGGACTCTTTTCAAGAGCAACAGAAGATAACTAAAAAGGCAATACGGGGAGAAAAGATGAGGTACGAAGGTAAGCAAGCCAATAACATAAAGGATGATAGTAAAAGTTTCTTTAGGTATGTGAAGAGGATAAAAATAGTTAAGGTAAATGTGGGTCACTTGAAGACAGAAGCAGGGAATTTATTATGGGGAAACAAGGAAATGGCAGACGAGTTGAACCGGTACTTTGGATCTGTCTTCACTAAGGCAGATACAACAATCTCCCAGATGTTCTAGTGGCCAGAGATCCTAGGGTGACGGAGGAACTGAAGGAAATTCACATCAGGCAGGAAATGGCGTTGGGTAGACTGATGGGACTGAAGGCTGATAAATCCCCAGGGCCTGATGGTCTGCATCCCCGGGTACTTAAGGAGGTGGCTCTAGAAAACGTGGATGCATTCGTGATCATTTTCCAATGTTCTATAGATTTAGGATCAGTTCCTGTGGATTGGAGGGTAGCTAATATTATCCCACTTGTTAAGAAAGGAGGCAGAAAGAAAAAAAGAAAATTATAGACCAGTTAGTCTGACATCGGTGGTGGGGAAGATGCTGAAGTCGAAATTGCGGAGCATTTGGATAGCAGTAACAGGATCGTTCCAAGTCAGCATGGATTTACGAAGGGGACATTATGATTGACTAATCTTCTGGATTTTTTTTGTGGATATAACTAGGAAAATGGACAGGGGAGAGCCGGTGGATGTAGTGTAACTTGACTTTCAGAAAGCCTTCGACAAGGTCCCACATCGGAGATTAGTGGGCCAAATTTTAGCACATGGTATTTGGGATAGCGTACTGACAATCGATAGAAAATTGGTTGGCAGACAGAAAGCAAAGAGTGGGGATAAATGGGACCCTTTCAGAATGGCAGGCAGTGACTAGTGGGGTACCACAAGGCTGGGTGCTGGGACCCGCAGCTATTTACAATATACATTAATGACTTGGATGAAGGGATTAAAAGTAACATTAGCAAATTTGCAGATGACACAAAGCTGGGTGGCAGTGTGAACTGTGAGGAAGATGCTATGAGGTTGCAGGGTGACTTGGACAGGTTGTGTGAGTGGCGGATGCATTGCAGATGCAGTTTAATGTGGATAAGTGTGAGGTTATCCACTTTGGTGGTAAGAATAGGAAGGCAGATTATTATCTAAATGGTGTCAAGTTAGCAAAACGGATGTACAATGAGATCTGGGTGTCCTGGTGCATCAGTCACTGAAAGAAAGCATGCAGGTACAGCAGGCAGTGAAGAAAGCCAATGGATGTTGGCCTTCATAACAAGAGGAATTGAGTATAGGAGCAAAGATGTCCTTCTGCAGTTGTACCGGGCCCTGTTGAGACCGCACCGCGAGTACTGTGTGCAGTTTTGGTCTCCAAATTTGAGGAAGGATATTCTTGCTATTGGGGGCTTGCAGCGTAGGTTTACTAGGTTAATTCCCGGAATGGTGGGACTGTAGTATGTTGAATGACTGGATCGAATAGGCTTGTATACACTGGAATTTAGAAGGATGAGAGGGGATCTTATTGAAACATATAAGATTATTAAGGAATTGGACACGTTAGAGGAAGGAAACATGTTCCCAATGTTGGGGGAGTCCAGAGCCAGGGGCCACAGTTCAAGAATAAGGGGTAGGCTATTTAGAACGGAGATGAGGAAAAACTTTATCAGTCGGAGAGTTGTAAATCTCTGGGAGCAACACAGGGAGGAGGAGCCAGCGCTGCCGTCGCAGCTGCGGCTTGCCTGCAGTCCGTCTGTCTTTTGTGTTTTTTGTTGTTTTTTCTGAATTGTAGTTTTAATATGATGTATTGTATGTTATGTTTGGGGGGGAGGGGTGGGAGGGAACGGGAACTGTAACATTCTCTCTCCCGAACGGAGACGCGACCTTTGTTCTGTGTCGTGTCTCCGTTCCCGTTGCGGCCTACCACCGGCCATGCACCTGGGACCACCTGGGGCTCTGGTTCGCAGAGCCCACGGGCCCGGACTCACCACCTGCGGCGCTGGCTGCCTGCGGATGCTGCGGGAACGGCTGCGACTCGTCTCCGGAGGCTCCGGCGCGGGCCGCGTGGACGTCGGAAGCCCGCAGGCCCCTGGATGGGGGCCGACATCGGGAGCTCCGGCAGCGGCAGAGGCAGCGTGTTCGCCCGCCCCGAATCGCGGGGCTTGGGTCTGCCCGCCACGGACCTTTCACCATCCGGCGCGGCCTGAACTAGGCCGCGGGATTTTTCACCGCCCAGCGGGGGCTTCAATATCGGGGAGCCCCGACCGCCCCGACGTGGCAACTCCAACAGCCTGACCGCGGGACAAGACGGCAGGGAAGAGAAAAAGACATTCTGGCCTTCCATCACAGTGAGGAGGGACTGGAGGAGACTCACTGTGATGGATGTTTCTTTTTGTTTGGTGTTAGTTGTGACTGTATGTGTTATTGCATTTTTATTGATTAATCTTATTGGTCTTATTGTTCAACTGCGGGTAATGTTTCATTTCACTACACATTTATGTGTATGTGACAAATAAACGACTATTGATCTGTGGAATTATCTGCCTCAGAGAATTCACTGAGTGCTTTCACGAAAGAGCAAGAAAGAGCTCTTAAGGATAGCGGAGTTAGGGGGCAAGGGGAGAAGACAGGAACGGGGTACTGATTTGGAATGATCAGCCACGATCACATTGAATGGCAGTACCTGGCTCGAAGGGCCGAATGGCCTACTCCTGCACCTATTGTCTATTGTCTCATAATTTTATATACTTCTACCAAGTCTCCCCTCTCCCTTCGACACTTCAGGAAAAAACATTCCAAGTTTGCCCAAACTCTCCCTGTAGACTAACCCTCTAATCTGGGCAGAATTCTGGTAAACCTTCCTCTGCACCTTCTCCAACCTCTCCTTGTAGCTGTTTCCCTCTAATCCAGGTACCATTCTGGTAAACCTCCTCTGCACCCCCTCCAAATCCTCAATATCCTGCCTGTAATGGGGGCGACCAGAACTGAATGCAATATTCCAAATGTGGCCTGACCATAGTCCGATACAGCTGCATCGTGGCTTCTAGATTTAGATTTAGATTTAGATTTAGAGATAGGGCGCAGAAACAGGCTCTTCGGCCCACCGGGTCTGCACCGCCCAGCGATCCCCGCACACTAACACTATCCTACACACCACTAGGGACAATTTTTTAACATTTGCCCAACCAATTAACCTACATAGCTCTATGTCTTTGGAGTGTGGGAGTAAACCGAAGATCTCGGAGGAAAAAAACACGCAGGTCACGGGAGAACGTACAAACTCCGTACAGACAGCACCCGTAGTCAGGATCGAACCTGAGTCTCCGGCGCTGCATTCGCTGTAAGGCAGCAACTCCACCGCTGCGCCACCGTGCCGCCCTTCCTGACATACTCAATGCCCCAACCGATGTTGGACGGATGGGGAGATAACTCTCCAATCCTTTCACATCTGTCTCACAGTCTCTTTTATTCTCTATCGTATCGTTCCCTCTCAACCCTATTCGCATGCCTTCTCCCCGAAGTTTTGACACCGTTACTAACCAAGAACCTGTCAATCTTCACTTTAAAAATACCCAATGACTTGGACTTCACTGCCGGTCTGTGGCAATTAATTCCACAGATTCACCACCCTCTGGCTAAAGAAACTCATCCTCATCTCCTTTCTAAAAGCATGTTGTTTTATTCTGAATCTGCTTTCTGGTCTGGGGGAGTTCAGTGGGAAAGTGTCCCTGGTGAGATTAAAGAGAAACTCCTAATTTTAAAGGCTTTCAGACGGATATGCAGGAGTGGAGAGATATGGATCAAGTGCAGGCACAGGAGAATAGTTTAACCTGGCATCATATTCGCACACATTGTGGGCCTGTTTCTGTACTATCTTCTGTGTCTATGACATTGCTACCCTGAGCAGGGAAAAGGTTCTCTGACTGTCTACCCTATCTATGCCTCGTAATTTTATATACTTCGATCAGGTCTGCCCACAACTTCAAACATTCCGTAGAAAACAATCTAACTATCCAACCTCTCACTGTAGCTGATACCCTCTAATCCGGGCAACATTCTGGTAAACCTCTTGTGCACCAGAACTCTACACCTAGCATCGCGGATACAGTAGATGAGGTTGGTAGAGGTACATGTGAACTTCTGCCTAACAGGAACAAACTGTCTGGGTCCTTGGGCAGAGTCGAGAGAGAAGGTGTAAGTGCCTCTCACCTTACACCTGTGCCCTCTAGTCGATGACATTTCCAACCCGAGGGTGTGGGTGGGGGGACGTTTATGACCGCCTACCAGACCTAGGCCTCTCATAATGATCAGGTCTCCCCTCAACTTCAAATATTCCTGAGAAAACAATCCAAGTCTGTGCAACCTTCTCCCTGTAGCTGATACCTTCTCATCCGTCTTCACTAAGGATCTGTCTTCACCTAGGAAGACGCAAACATTCTCCCAGATGTACTAAAGGGCAGAGGAGCTAGGGAGATAGAGGAACTGAAAGAAATTTGCATTAGGCGAGAAATGGTATTGGGCAGACTGATGGGACTGAAGGTTGATAAATCCCCAGGGCCCGATGGTCTTCGTCCCAGGGTACTCAGGGAGGTGGCTCTAGAAATAGTGGATGCATTGGTGATCATTTTCCAATGTTCAATGGATTCAGGGTCAGTACCTGTGGATTGGAGGGTAGCTAATGTTATCCCACTTTTTAAGAAAGGAGCGAGAGAGAAAACGGGGAATTACAGACCAGTTAGCATGACATCGGTGGTGGGGAAGATGCTGGAGTCAATTGTTAAAGAGGAAATAACGGTGCATTTGGATAGCAGTAACAGGATAAGTCCAAGTCAGCATGGATTTATGAAAAGGAAATCATGCTTCACTAATCTTCTGGAATTTATTGAAGATGTGACAAGTAAAATGGATGAAGTGGAGCCAGTGGATGTAGTGTATCTAGACTTTCAGTAAGCCTTGGATAAGGTCCCACATGAGAGATTGGTGAGCAAAATTATAGCACATGGTATTGGGGGTAGAGTGTTGACATGGATAGAGAATTAGTTGGCAGACAGGAAGAAAAGAGTAGGGGTAAACGGGTCCTTTTCAGAATGGCAGGCAGTGGCGAGTGGCCCATATTTACCATATTTATTAATGATTTGGATGACGGAATTAGAAGTAACCCTAAGGGGTAAGTGCAGCGAGAACTGGGTGCCTTTGTACACCAGTCACTGAAAGTTGGCGTGCAGGTACAGCATGTTGGCCTTCGTAACGAGAGGATTTCAGTATAGGAGTAAAGAGGTTCTTCTGCAGTTGTATGGGGCCCTATCAAGACCCCATCTGGAGTATTCTGTGCAGTTTTGTTCTCCTAATTTGAGGAAGGACATCCTTATAATTGAGGCAGTACAGCGTAGGTTCACGAGATTGATTCCTGGGATGGCGGGACTGACATACGAGGAGAGATTGAAAAGACTAGGCTTGTATTCACTGGAGTTTAGAAGGATGAGAGGGGATCTAATAGAGACATAAAAAAATTATAAAAGGACTGGAGAAGCTAGATGCAAGAAAAATGTTCCCAATGTTGGGGGGTCCAGAACCATGTGCCACAGTCTTAGAATATTGGGAAGGTCATTTAAAACTGAGGTGAGAAGGAACTATTTTCACCCAGAGAGTTGTGAATTTGTGGAATTCTGCCACAGAGGGCAGTGGAGGCCAAGTCACTGGATGAATTTAGGAGTAAGTCAGATAGAGCTCTAGGGGCTAGTGGAATCAAGGGATTATGGGGGGAAGTTGGGCACGGGTTACTGATTGTGGATGATCCGCTATGATCACAATGAATGGCGGTGCTGGCTAGAAGGGCCGAATGGCATCCTCCTGCACCTATTTTCTATGTTTCTATGTTGCTATCCAGGTAGCATTCTAGTAAACCCCCCTGCACCCTTTCCAAAGCCTTCAAATCCAAGAAGCAAGCGACTGCGTCTATCCGATCTATTCCTCTCATGATTTTGTACGCCACTTTAAGATCACCCCTCATCCTCCTGCGCTTATACAACTGCAACATGACCTCCCAGCTTCTTTACGCCTTTATGACCATCCGATGCACCACTGATGCCTCTTTCAACAACTATGTACTGTACTCCACGATCCCTCTGCTCTGCAACACTCCCCAGACCCCTACCATTAACAGTATAAGTTCTGCCCATATTAGTGCACCCAAAATGCAACACCTAACATTTATCTGTATTAAATTGCGTTACTCCAGCACTTTGTATCTTTGGTATAAACCAGCATCTGCAGCTGCTTCCTATTACACCAGTTCTGTTCAATCTCCCTGTAGCCGAAACATTCTAATCCAGGCAGTGTCTGGTAAATCTCATCTGAACCCTTTCCAAAGCCTTCTTTCCTGCTCTATCTACTTGTGTTGCCACTTACAGGGTGTTACGAATTTAGACCCCAAGATCCCTCTGTTTATGTTTGTCGAACCTTTCTTTGTTTTGTTTAATTAAGTTATAATTGTCATGTGAGTCAGGTGCAGTAAAAAGCTTTTGTGTTGTATGTTATCCAGTCAATAGAAACATAGAAATATAAAAATATGTGCAGTGGTAGGCCATTTTGCCCTTCGAGCCAGCACCGCCATTCATTGTTATCATGCCTGATCATCCGCAATTAGTAACCCGTGCCTGCCTTCTCCCCATAGCCCTTGATTCCGCTCGCCCCTAGAGCTCTATCTAGCTCTCTTTTAAATTCATCCAGTGAATTGGCCTCTACAGCCTTCTGTGGCAGCGAATTCCACAAATTCACAACTCTCTGGTTAACAAAGTTTATTTTCATCTCAGTTTTAAGTGGCCTCCCCTTTAGTCTTAGACTGTGGCCCCTGATTCTGGACTCCCCCAACATTGGGAACATTTTCCCCGCATCTATCAGGAAAGACTATACATTATTACAATCGAACCGTCAACAGTGTACAGATACAGGATAAAGGAAATAATGTTTATTGTAAGATAAAGTCCCGTAAAGTCTGATTAAAGATAGCTTGAGTCTCTCCAATGAGGTCAAGACCGTTCTCTAGCTGGTGAGAGGTGGGTTCCGTTGCCTGATAACAGCTGGGATGAAACCTGAGCAGCTCCATCCAAGAACACGTGAAATTGAAGAGTTGTGGACGTAGTCCAGACTATCACACAAACTAACCTCCCTTCCATGGACTCCATCCACACTTCACACTGCCTTGGCAAAGTCAGCAGTATACTTAAGGATAGGCACCCAGACACTCCGGATTCACCCCTCTCCCATTGGGCAAGAGGTACAAAGCGTGCAAATGCTTACCTCCAGATTCAGGGACAGTTTCTCCCCAGCTGTTATCAGTCAACTGAATCATCCTATCAACAACTCGGGAGTGGTCCTGAGCTACCATCTACCTCATTGGAGACATTTCGCCTATATTTAATCGTACTTTCGTGGACTTTATCGTGTACTAAATGTTATTTACTTTAACCTGTATCTGTATACTATGGATGTCTTGACCGTAAACATGTATTGTCTTTCTGCAGACTGGTTAGCACGCAACAAAAAAGCTTTTCACTGAACCTCGGTACATATGACAAACGAAAAACTGAAACTAAAAACTAAAACTATCTTTCTTGAAGGGTAAGGGGATTCAAGGGAGTTACCGGGGTAAGGCTGGTCCTTGATAATGCTGGCGGCCTTGACGAGGCAGTGTGAAGTGGAGTAGTTCCTGAGGACTGGAGGGTAGCTAATGTAAGCCCACTTTTTAAAAAGGGAGGGAGAGAGAACACGGGGAATTATAGACCAGTTAGCCTAACATCGGTAGTGGGGAAAATGCTAGAGTCAGTTCTTAAAGAGTGATAGCATCACATTTGGAAAGTGCTGAAATCATCGGACAAAGTCAGCATGGATTTACAAAAGGCAAATCATGTCTGACGAATCTTATAGAATTTTTCGAGGATGTAACAGGTAGAGTGGATAAGGGAGAACCAGTCAATGTGTTGTATCTGGATTTTCAGAAGGCCTTCGACAAGGTCCCACATAGGAGACTGGTGTACAAACTTAAAGCACACGGTATTGAGGGTTCAGTGTTGAGGTGGATAGAAAATTGGTTGGCGGACAGGAAGCAAAGAGTAGGAATAAACGGGTCCTTTTCGGAATGGCAGGCAGTGACTAGTGGGGTACCGCAAGGCTCAGTGCTGGGACCCCAGTTATTTACAGTGTATATTAATGATTTGGACGAGGCAATTGAATGCAACATCTCTAAGTTTGCGGATGACACGAAGCTGGGTGGCAGTGTTAGCTGCGAGGAGGATGCTAGGAGGCTGCAGGGTGAATTGGATAGATTAGTCGAGTGGGCAAATGCATGGCAGATGCAATATAATGTGGATAAATGTGAGGTTATCCACTTTGGCGGCAAGAACAGGAAAGCAGAGTATTACCTGAATGGTGACCGATTAGGAGAAGGGGTGATGCAACGTGACCTGGGTGTCATGGTGCACCAGTCATTGAAAGCAAGCATGCAGGTGCAGCAGGCAGTGAAGAAAGCGAATGGGATGTTGGCATTCATAGCAAGAGGATTTGATTTTAGGAGCAGGGAGGTTCTACTGCAGTTGTACAGGGCATTGGTGAGACCGCACCTGGAGCATTTTGTGCAGTTTTGGTCTCCTAATCTGAGGAACGACGTTCTTGCCTTAGAGGAAGTACAGAGAAGGTTCACCAGATTGATCCCTGGGATGGCGGGACTTTCATATGAACAAAGACTGGATAGACTAGGCTTGTACTCGCTGGAATTTAGAAGACTGAGGGGGGATCTTATAGAAACATATAAAATTCTTAAGGGGTTGGAGAGGCTAGATGTGGGAAGATTGTTCCCGATGTTGGGGGAGTCCAGAACCAGGGGTCACAGCTTAAGGATAAGGGGGAAGTCTTTTAGGACCGAGATGAGAAAACATTTCTTCACACAGAGAGTGGTGAGTCTGTGGAATTCTCTACCACAGAAGGTAGCTGAGGCCAGTTCATTGGGTATATTTAAGAGGAAGTTAGATGTGGCCCGTGTAGCTAAAGGGATCAGGGGGTATGGAGAGCAGGTACAAGTTACTGAGCTGGATGATCAGCCATGATCATATTGTATGGCGGTGCAGTCTCGAAGGGCCGATTGGCCTACTCCTGCACCTATTTTCTATGTTTCTATGTTTCTAACAGAACTGAGGTTGGTTTGTGTGATCGATGAATGCGTCCACAACTCTGCGATTTCTCGCATTCTTCGATGGAGCTGTACCCAAACCAGACTGTGATACCTCCCCATAAAATGCTGCCTTTCGCAGCTTTCTATGGATAAAATGTATCTCAGACAATTTAACTCATTGTGTCAAATCCTCAGCTCCTGCCGTGTCCGGCTGCTATTAAACTTAACGGTACACCAGCAATTATTGACTTACCAATAATAACTAACTTCGTCCCATTGCCAAAGGTAGAGCCGTAGTTATTGGAACACAGTGCTTTAGGGTGGTGTTAAATATCACCACCCTCTGCCTGATAAAGATTACCCTCCGGTTCCAATTAAATTTTGCCCCCTCACAAATAAACCTTTAGACTTTTGACTTTAGAGCTACAACGCGGAAACGGCCCCTTCGGCCCACCGAGCCCACACTTACCAGCGATTAGCTGTACATTAGCACTATCCTACACACCAGGGATAAATGGACAACTTACTTAAACTACAAATTACAAACCTGAATAGATGCAAATTGCTAGAGCACCTCAGCGGGTCAGGCAGCATCTCTGGAGAAAAAATGGATGGGTGACGTTCCTTGTTGGGACCCTGCTGCAGACCCTTCTTCAACTTACAAACCTGACCCGAAACCTATGCCCTCTAGTTCTTGATTCCCCGCACCCTGGGCGGTAATTAGTCAGGTGAATACACAGTGTCTTTTACCCCCATGATAGGGGAATCAAGAACAAGAGGGTTAGGTTTAAGGTGAGAGGGGGAAATATATATTAGGAACCAGAGGGGCAACTTTTTCACACAGAGGGTGGTGGGTATATGGAACGAGCTGCCAAAGGATGTAGTTGAGACATTTAAATAACATCTGCACCCTACTTAACAACATGCTTTTTTCAGCATCCAAAACAGCATCCAAGTGCGGCCTTAGCAATATCTTGTATGTTAGATCTACCAGATGTTTTGCTGATTATAGACCAACTGAATCCTCTTGAGGTTTCCAATCCTTCTGCATATAATATAGTGTAATACTGGTCGTTCAAACACAGAGTGAGATATATAGGTGTCCAACTCTGTAGCTCCCTGAAAGAAGCAGACAGACACTGAGAGAGGGAGAGAGCGAGAGAGAGCGAGAGAACGGGAGGGGGACAGGCAGCATCTCTGGAGAGAAGGTTCGTCACCCAGGCGATGGAGGAGGTGGGCGAGGGTGAAGGGGAGCAAAGAGATGGTATAACCTCCCGCCGCTCTCTTTAGCAGGGGATGTTGGACAGCAGATGCCTGCCACTCCCGACCTCTGTGTCCCAACCCCGGCGATTAACACATTCTTTTCAACACCCCCCCCCCACTCCATCTCTCCCCCTTTCTCTCCCCATCCTTCTCGATTCTCCCCTCTCCCCAACTCTCTCCACCCCCTTTTGCCCTCTCTCCCCTGTTTTTTCCTCCCTGTCCTCTCCTACCCCATCGTCTCTCTCCCCCTCTCTCCCTCCCTCCTTCCCTCCCTCCCTCCCCCTCTCTTTCTCCCACCTCCAACTCTCTCTCCCTCACTCCCTCCCCTCTCCCTCAACACCCCCGCCCTACGTGTGCCTGCTTCCATGCTGTATGACTTTTAAACATTCACAATATTTCTCTCAGCCTCCTCCCTGACTGTGGCAAACTGACCGCAAAAGTTTCCACCCTCAGTTATTTGGTTCACCATACTTCCCCCCGCACCGTCCCTCTCCCTCTCTCCCTCTCTCACTATCTCTCTCCCTCTCACTCCCCCTCCGTCTCTCCCCCCTTTACTTTCCCCATCCCCTCTCCTTCCACCTCCTCTCCCTCTCTCTCTTCACCCTATCGCTCTCTCGCTCTCTCCCTTCTAACTCTCCCCCAACTTCTCTCTCCCTTTCTCTCTCCCCTCTCCATTCCTTTCCATCCTCTTCCCTCCCCCCACTCCCCCACTCCGCTATTCCCTGTTCACAGACGCTGTTTCCACTCACCGACAACGACTAATTTCGTTCCGATTCCAAAATAGGCTTCACTGTTGGAACACAGCGATCGGCGACCGTTCAAAAACTAATCCGATCTCTCTATACGTAAATAATTGCACCCTAGAGGCGTGGCAGGTTAGCAAACCTCACCCCTTCTCTCTCTCCCCCGCCCCAAACCTCCATTGAGGAATTGGACCATTCGGCCCACCACTGTCCTCAGATATCTGTCGTATCATTGTTGTACCGTGATGTCCCTCTGTACCTCCCAACCGTTCAGTTTTTTCCTTCTTAAGGACTTTATTCAGTATTTGCACTTTAAAGTGTACCAAAAGGACGACTTCCGGTGGCGCTTTGGAGGGCTAGAGGGTAACGCCAGCCAGCTCCTCGTAAAAAACGGAGAAAAACCGGGGATAAATCGACCTACCTGCTGCCTGCTGGCCCTGCACTGATTGCTGTGAGTGACGTTATCAAGCGCGTGGCTCATAATGTTTCCACAACACAGCCCACCCACGGATAGAACGAAAAGTCGGGCTACCAGGCAGAATCCGCGGGAAGGCCTGACTGAAGCCTCGGCCTCAGGTAGGACGTTATCCCAAGAAGATGTGACGAAAAAAGGGACCAAAAAAGCGGAAGGTGAGGAACTCAAAAATTTTATTGCAAGTGAAATTTCTGGTTTGAGGGAAGAAATAAAGCAGATGAATGTTGCTGGAGAAATAAAAAAAATTAAGGAGGAAATGAATGACTTAAAGCTTGAGACTAAGAATATAGCAGATGATTTGAAGAATGATTTGAAGAAAGAAATCTCTGAAATATTATTTGGACTATCAAAGGAGATGAATGAGAAAATTAAAAATGGGAAAGTTGAATTAGATGAAAGGCTGAATCCTGTGGAAAAGGCATTGAATCAGCAGACGGGTGTTATAAAAGACCTTGAAGACCTAGCCGAAACAAGCGCTCACACTACAGCAAAGCTCGTTACAGAAAATCAACGTCTAACTGATATGCTGGTCAAAATAAACGACAAATGTACTGAACTGGAAGGTCGCCAGAGAAGACAGAACTTAAGAATTGCAGGTATTCCAGAAGGGGAAGAGAAAGATCAAGATATCCGAGAATTCACTGCAAACTTACTGCAAAAAGTTTTATCTCTGGACCAAAAGCCTCAACTAGCCCGAGCACATAGAGTGATGAGACGCCAGACAGGAGTAGGCGCACCCCCAAGACAAATGATAATAAAAGTACAAAACGACTATGTTGTGGAGGAGATAATGCAAAAAGCATCAAGAAACAGAAAGCTTGATCTTAAGGGTCACAGGATCAGCATTTACCGAGATTATCCAGCAGAGGTTGCAAGGAAACGAAAAGCATTCAAGGAGACCAAAAGTATTCTGAGGGAAGTGGCGGATTTGAAATATGGTGTTAGTTATCCAGCTACCCTAAGAGTTACTTATGACAAGAAGGAACACTTTTTCACCGACCCTGTGAAAGCACTGGACTTTGCCAAGAAGATTATACCATGAGAAGACCCCTGATGCCTCATCATGAAGAAATGACTTTGCAGGGCTGCATGGAATTGAATTGATGACTAAAGAAGCTGAGAAAGAAGTGGATCGGAAATTCTGCTATGGATACTAACAACTGCGCTACTAATATAATTAACTAATGAATACTAAAATTATACCGCGGCATTTTTAATAATTAGAATTAATAATTATTACTAATGACTAATACTTACTTATAAAGTTACTTATAATGGAATGATCAGAGTTAAATACAGAGCTTGATTTTATTTGTTATGTTTGGAAATCTGCTCTCTTTTTTCTTTTTTACTTCCTGCTAGTAATTTTCATAGTTATTTTTATTTTTATTTTTCCTTTAATTCTGGGTTTTATTATCTGCATCTTAACACTCCCGATTATTGGATCTTGATATACCCCCGGTAAAATATTGCCATTCCAAGAAATATAGGGGCTGGATAAGTTCGAAACATCAACTACGGAAGTCGGTAGATGGGTAGCCATGTTAGTATGGCTAGCACTAACTGCACTAACATTAGATGTAGTTTTTTCTTTCTTTGTGCACAATACTAATTTTTTAACCTATCCTCTTTTTTTTTCTATTACTAATTATCATTATTATTTTCAGTTTGAACGGAGTTACAAATTGGAGCAAAGGAGATATATAGGTGAGAGGCATTTAAGAGTCTTAAAACTCATCTATTCAGAGTTCGGGTGCGGGGTCGGGTCTGTCGAACTGAACCATTGGCTCTATTATAGACCGCCATAGACAAAAAAATGCAAGATTTAAAAATGAATACGGGGAACGAAGGAATAACGTTTTGCAGTTGGAACGTTAAAGGTATTAATGAACCAATTAAGAGAGGTAAAGTATTAGCACATTTAAAAGCAATTAAAGCGGACGTGATTTTCATCCAAGAAACACATTTAAAAAAAGATGCCGAGCATAGGCTGAAAGCTAAATGCATAGATAAAACATATCATTCTTCTTTTACACATAAATCAAGAGGCGTAGCAATATTATTTCGGAAAGGTACTTTATTCAAACATACATCAACTATAACCGATAAGGATGGCAGATACATTATTGTAATAGGAGAATTAAATGCACAAAAAATGATTTTTGTCAATGTATATGGACCAAATTTTGATAGTCCACTGTTCTTTAAGAAAATATTTAACTGCATTCCGGAAATAGCACAACATAACTTAGTAATTGGAGGAGATTTAAATTGTACTTTAGATTCCTATTTAGACAGATCAACAAGACAAAGGAAAACCAAATCACATTCCAGTGACTTATTAAATGCATATATGGATACTAGTAATATTAAAGATGTTTGGAGAGTGGAAAACCCAACTGGACGAGAATACTCATTTTATTCACCTGTACATAAAACCTATTCAAGAATAGATTATTTTTTGGTCGACGCTAAACTTATCTCACTCACTTATAATTCAAAATACCATAATATTACAATCTCAGATCATGCACCTTTAACATTTATGATTAAAATAAATGGTAAAATGGAAAAACGGGGACAATGGAGATTTAACCCACAAATATTAAAAAATAAAACAACTCAGGAATATATTACAGAACAGATTAAGATTTTTTTCGAAATAATGATAAACCGGAAATATCTTCTGCCCTACTATGGGAAACTTTTAAAGCATATGTCCGTGGAATTATGATATCTTCTCAAGCATTCTATAATAAAAAGAATTGGAGGGAACAACAGGAATTAGAAAAGGAGATTAAACAATTAGATACAGAGAACGCTGCTAATCCATCTATAATAATACATAATAAAATCGCTGCACTGAAATATAAATTAAATAAAATATACTCAGATCAAGTCGTAAAACACTACCAATACACCAAACAATCACAATTTGAATTTGGAGATAAACCTCATAAGTTATCAGGAGATAAAATTGGCGTGTCAAAAATGTAATGCTACTGTGGTTATGGGAGATTTCAACATGCAGGTAGACTGGGAAAATCAGGTTGGAAATGGACCCCAGGAAAGAGAGTTTGTAGAGTGCCTTCGAGATGGATTCTTAGAACAGCTTGTACTGGAGCCTACCAGGGAGAAGGCAATTCTGGATTTAGTGTTGTGTAATGATCCTGATCTGATAAGGGGACTAGAGGTAAAAGAGCCATTAGGAGGCAGTGATCACAACATGATAAGTTTTACTCTGCAAATGGAAAGGCAGAAGGGAAAATCGGAAGTGTCGGTATTACAGTATAGCAAAGGGGATTACAGAGGCATGAGGCGGGAGCTGGCCAAAATTGATTGGAAGGAGGCCCTAGCAGGGAAGACGGTAGAACAGCAATGGCAGGTATTCCTGGGAATAATGCAGAGGTTGCAGGATCAATTTATTCCAAAGAGGTGGAAAGACTCTAAGGGGAGTAAGAGACACCTGTGGCTGACGAGGGAAGTCAGGGACAGCATAAAAATTAAGGAGAGGAAGTATAACATAGCAAAGAAGAGTGGGAAGACAGAGGATTGGGACACTTTTAAAGAGCAACAAAAGTTAACTAAAAAGGCAATACGGGGAGAAAAGATGAGGTACGAGGGTAAACTAGCCAATAATATAAAGGAGGATAGCAAAAGTTTTTTTAGGTACGTGAAGAGGAAAAAAATAATCAAGGCAAATGTGGGTCCCTTGAAGAGAGAAGCAGGGGAATTTATTATGGGGAACAAAGAAATGGCAGACGAGTTAAACCGTTACTTTGGATCTGTCTTCACTGAGGAAGATACACACAATCTCCCAAATGTTCTAGGGGCCGGAGAACCTAGGGTGATGGAGGAACTGAAGGAAATCCACATTAGGCAGGAAATGGTTTTGGGTAGACTGATGGGACTGAAGGCTGATAAATCCCCAGGGCCTGATGGTCTGCATCCCAGAGTACTTAAGGAGGTGGCTCTAGAAATAGTGGAAGCATTGGAGATCATTTTTCAATGTTCTATAGATTCAGGATCAGTTCCTGTGGATTGGAGGATAGCAAATGTTATCCCACTTTTTAAGAAAGGAGGGAGAGAGAAAACGGGGAATTATAGACCAGTTAGTCTGACATCAGTGGTGGGGAAGATGCTGGAGTCAATTATAAAAGACGAAATTGCTGAGCATTTGGATAGCAGTAACGGGATCGTTCCGAGTCAGCATGGATTTACGAAGGGGAAATCATGCTTGACAAATCTACTGGAATTTTTTGAGGATGTAACTAGGAAAATTGACAAGGGAGAGTCAGTGGATGTGGTGTACCTCGACTTTCAGAAAGCCTTCGACAAGGTCCCACATAGGAGATTAGTGGGCAAAATTAGGGCACATGGTATTGGGGGTAGGGTACTGACATGGATAGAAAATTGGTTGACAGACAGAAAGCAAAGAGTGGGGATAAATGGGTCCCTTTCGGAATGGCAGGCAGTGACCAGTGGGGTACCGCAAGGTTCGGTGCTGGGACCCCAGCTATTTACGATATACATTAATGACTTAGACGAAGGGATTAAAAGTACCATTAGCAAATTTGCAGATGATACTAAGTTGGGGGGTAGTGTGAATTGTGAGGAAGATGCAATAAGGCTGCAGGGTGACTTGGACAGGTTGTGTGAGTGGGCGGATACATGGCAGATGCAGTTTAATGTAGATAAGTGTGAGGTTATTCACTTTGGAAGTAAGAATAGAAAGGCAGATTATTATCTGAATGGTGTCAAGTTAGGAGGAGGGGGAGTTCAACGAGATCTGGGTGTCCTAGTGCATCAGTCAATGAAAGGAAGCATGCAGGTACAGCAGGCAGTGAAGAAAGCCAATGGAATGTTGGCCTTCGTAACAAGAGGAGTTGAGTATAGGAGCAAAGAGGTCCTTCTACAGTTGTACCGGGCCCTGGTGAGACCGCACCTGGAGTACTGTGTGCAGTTTTGGTCTCCAAATTTGAGGAAGGATATTCTTGCTATGGAGGGCGTGCAGCGTAGGTTCACTAGGTTAATTCCCGGAATGGCGGGACTGTCGTATGTTGAAAGGCTGGAGCGATTGGGCTTGTATACACTGGAATTTAGAAGGATGAGGGGGGATCTTATTGAAACATATAAGATAATTAGGGGATTGGACACATTAGAGGCAGATAACATGTTCCCAATGTTAGGGGAGTCCAGAACAAGGGGCCACAGTTTGAGAATAAGGGGTAGGCCATTTAGAACGGAGATGAGGAAGAACTTTTTCAGTCAGAGGGTGGTGAAGGTGTGGAATTCTCTGCCTCAGAAGGCAGTGGAGGCCAGTTCGTTGGATGCTTTCAAGAGAGAGCTGGATAGAGCTCTTGAGGATAGCGGAGTGAGGGGGTATGGGGAGAAGGCAGGAACGGGGTACTGATTGAGTGATCAGCCATGATCGCATTGAATGGCGGTGCTGGCTCGAAGGGCTGAATGGCCTACTCCTGCACCTATTGTCTATTGTCTATTGTCTATTGTTACTGGCTCGTCAACTTAGAAAGATGGAAGGAGAAAAAATAATCCACAGGATTAAATCACATACTGGCGAACCTTTAGTACAACCTAAAGATATTAATGAGAGATTTCTGCAATATTATAAAAATCTATATTCAGCTAAAACGACAGAAAATAGGATAGGAATAGAAGCATTTAAAAAAAAATGTAATCTGAATGGGTTGGATTTACAAAATAGAGAATCACTAAATGCGGAAATTTCAGTAAAAGAAGTTGAAGAGTCTATCAGATCATTAAAAAATGGTAAAACACCGGGACCAGATGGTATCGGTTCGGAATTTTATAAAACATTTTATGATCTGATCACACCACGTCTGAAGATACTTTATGAAAATATCTATATTTGTCAGAAACTACCAGAAACGTTAAATGAATCTATTATAACACTTATACCTAAAATAGACAAAGATCTGGAGGACCCAGGATCATATAGAGCTATAGCTCTTTTAAATACTGATCAAAAGATACTAACGAAAATATTAGCACAAAGATTAAGCACAGTTATTAATAAACTAATTCACCCCGATCAAACAGGATTTATACCAAAACGATATTCCTCATATAACCTCAGACGATTATATAATATTATATATTCGAAAAGAGGTATTAATAAAGACTTAGTAATTATTTCGTTAGATGCGGAGAAAGCCTTTGACCAAGTGGAATGGTCTTATTTGTTTTCGGTTATGGAATTTTTTAATTTGGGAGAGAAGTTTATCACTTGGGTTAAATTATTATATACCAATCCAACAGCTAGAATAATAACAAATCAAATACTATCAAATAAATTTAATCTATTTCGAGGCTGCAGACAGGGTTGTCCTTTATCCCCACTATTGTTTGCACTTGCATTAGAACCTTTAGCTCAACGGGTGAGAACACATCCTGAAATATATGGATATGACACCACAAATACTGAAAATAAAATTTCTTTATATGCGGATGATGTATTACTTTATATCACAAACCCGGAAATTAGTATTCCAAATTTACTAAAATTAATAACTGAATTTGGATCATATTCAGGATATAGTATTAATTGGAACAAAAGTGAACTTATGCCGATAAGGGTAAATAATCTACATATATTACAACAATTTCCTTTTAAGATAGCAAATGAAAAAATAAAATATCTTGGAATTTATGTAACAAAAAGATTTGATTCTTTATTTAAATCTAATTTTCCGCTCTTATTGAATAAATTAAATAAAAATATTTTATATTGGAAAACATTACCAATCTCAATGATAGGTAGAATTAATGCAATAAAAATGATTTTTCTTCCACAATTATTATATCTTTTCCAAATGATTCCGATATATCTTCCTAAAATTTTTTTAAAAAAAATTGATTCCATAGTCACTAACTTTATCTGGGATTATAAGAGCCATAGAATAAAAAAAGAACACTTATGTAAACCAAAAATAAATGGAGGTCTAGCTCTACCAAACTTTACGTTTTATTATTGGGCAGTCAATATTAAAAATATTAACTTTTGGTTAGTAGAGACAGATAAACAACCAACCTGGTTAATAATGGAAAAAGAAGATTGTTCGCCCTTTGAAATTAGTTCGATTTTATTCGCCAATAATAAAATAAGTAAGAAAACCTATAGTGAAAACCTTATAATAGATAGTGGAATACGTATTTGGAAACAAATAAAGAAAACATTAAAATTGGAATGTATACCACTAGCTCTTACTATTGTAAATAACATCACATTTAAACCTTCAATGATAGATAAAGGTTTTTTACAATGGAAAAACTGTGGAATTAATAAGATGGGAGATCTCTATAGGGAAAAAATTTTCCTTTCATTTCAAGAATTACAACAAATTTATGGATTACATTCAAAAGATTACTTTAGATATTTACAAATTAGAGATTATGTAAAAGCAAATACACATGAAATTAGAAATAGAAAGACAGAGATTTTAGATGAATGTTTGAATAAACACCCAAATACAGAAAAATTGATATCATATATTTATAATATTCTACTGGAAAACGACGCTCCAAGTACAGAAATATATAGACAATCATGGGAAAATGAATTAGGTCAAATTATTAGACCTGATATATGGGATGAAAGTTTACAACACATACATCACTGTTCGCTAAATGCTAGACACTCTCTTATACAATTTAAAATATTACATAGACTTCATTATTCAAAAGCTAAATTACATAGTATTTTTCCAAATATATCTGCCATTTGTGACAAATGTCAGCAATTGGAAGCTAATTTAACGCACATATTCACAAACTGTGAAAAAATCACTAAATTCTGGACAGAAATATTTAAAATAATTTCGAATGTTGTTAATAGGAAGCTGATCCCTGACTCAAACTTAATAATACTGGGAATATTAGAAACAGATCAATTATTAACAACGAATCAAAGAATTTTTATTGATTATAGTTTAATAATTGGGAAAAAATTAATACCCAAATTCTGGAAAGGTCCTACATCCCCCACAATTAAAATGTGGATTACAGGAATGTCGGAGACACTTCATCTGGAAAGATTGAGACTTGTACTAGTGGACAGGTTGAATCTTTTCAGAGGAATATGGTCTCCATTTATTGTATATTTAAAGGGTCAAAATGGCTTGGTTCGAGGACATGACCGTGGCCTGAATAATGGAATGGAGGAAGAATTATGAATAATAAATCATGGATATATCTCCAATGATAGATAACTTTTTTAATACTCCATTCATTTCTCCAATTTGGATCTCTTATTTTTATTTTATTTTTCTCTATCTTTTCCTCTCTTAAAAAAAAAGTATAGAAATATGTAGGACATAATTGTTAATATTAATAATATCACGAATGTATGTAATAAGTAAATTTTATTAATATGTATTTATGTTTAATAAAAATATTTATCAAAAAAATAAAGTGTACCAAAAGGTGCAAAGACTTTCAATGGTAACATTACATCAGGCGATCATTACAATACAATACTGCCATCTTTATCTACATTATGCTAGCCACCCCCTCCCACCCCCGCGGAAAACAACGTTCACAGAAGACCACCACAGTTCCCGTGGACATCGCATGTTCCATCACCTTGCTCGGGACTGACTTAGAGTCCCATCGCGTGTACGTGGACTTACCTTGCCTGGTAATCGACGGTCCAAAGCGGCCTGCGAACTTCAACATCGAGGTGCTCGCAGTCTCGGGTAGGGACCGATGTCGGGAGCTCCAAACGACGCAGGTTTCGACCATCCCCGACTCGGGGTCAGATCGCCCAACGCGGGGGGAGCTGAGATTCAGGATCATGATCAGGATCATGATTGCCCCGATGCGGAGTGCCCAAACGCCGCCGGCTACGGGAGTCAAGATCGTCCCGCCAACGGAAGGCTCGAGGCCCCCGACCGCCGGAGAAAACGGAGGAGATTGAACGTGTTTTCGCCTTCCATCCCAGTGAGGAATGTAGTGGAGTCACTGTGGAGGATGTTTATGTTAAATTGTATTTGGTGTGTTCTGTTGCTTTTAACTGTATGGCAAAACAAATTCATCGTATGTTGCAAAACATACTTGGCTAATAAAGTATGATTATGATTATGATTGTGATTATCGTCATGTGTACTGAGGTACAGCGAATGCTTTGTTATTGCCTGCTCTCCAGTCAGCCAAAAGACTATACATGATTACAATCAATCAGAGTCATAGCGTGAGACAACAGGCCCTTCGGCCTTACTTTCCAATGCCGACCAACACGGCCCATCTACACTAGACCCACCTGCCTGCAATTGAATCGTATCAATATAAACCTGTCCGATTCATGTCTAAATGTTTTTAAGCGTTGTGACAATACGTGCCTCAACGACCTCCTCCGGGCAGCTTGTTCCATACTCCCACCACACTTTGTGTCAAAAAGTTGACCTCGGATTCTTATTAAACCTTTCCCCTCACCTTAAATCTCTCTCTCTTTCTTGATTGCCCCACTCTGGGGGTAAAGGATCCTCCACAAGATCACCTCCATAATATCACCCTTGATCCTCGTGCACTCCAAGGAATAAAGTCCTAGCCTGCCCAACCTCTCTCTGAAAATCAGGCCCTCGATTCCTGGCTACATCCTCGTCAACCTTTTCTGCGCCCTTGCCAGCGTAATCAAGCCGTCCACAGTGTACAGATACAGCATGATGGGAATAAGATTTAGTGCAAGATAAAGTCCAGCAAAGTCCAAAGTTTCCGTGTGTCTCAAAAAAGGTAGATGGGAGGTCAGGACCACTCTCTAGTTGGTGAGAGGATGGTTCAGTTGTCTGATAACAGCTGGGAATAAAACTATCCCTGAATCGGGAAAAGCTCCTCGGGTCCCATTACCCCCTGTTGTTTGCCCTGCATGGTGGGAGGTTTTTGTACGGTGTCTACGCCGGTTTACAACACAGTGCCCCCGCTGTTCCCACGGTGATAAATCATCATACAATTGAAAAACCGTGACCTGACCCACAGAACACCGCCCATTGGACTACTTCCAACCAATGGTGGGGCTTCTGAAGGTGTAGAGAGTTCGGATTGTTCTACGACATTTTACTCTCTACTCCCTGTCTACCCTGACGTCACATTCAGGAACTATGTAATTGCACTCCAAGGTCTCTCTGCTCCACAACACTCCCTGTCTACCCCTGACGCAACGTTCAGGGAACTATGTAATTGCACTCCAAGGTCTCTCTGCTCCACAACACTCCCTGTCTACCCCTGACGTCACATTCAGGAACAATGTAATTGCACTCCAAGGTCTCTCTGCTCCACAACACTCCCTGTCTACCCGTGACGTCACATTCAGGAACTATGCACCTGTACTGCTCATCCCTCTGCTCTACAAAACGTCCCTGTCTACCTGTGACGCAAATTTCAGGGAACTATGTACCCGCACTCCTGGACCCCTCTGCTCTAAAACACTCCCCGTCTACCTGTGACACCACTTTCAGGAATTATGTACCTGCACTACGAGACCCATCTGGTCTCCAGCCTATCTACCTATGAAGCTACTTTCAGGGAACTATGTATCTGCACTCGTAGATTCTTCTGCTCTCCAACACTCACTGAATAAAAGTGACGCAACTTTCAGGGAACTATGTACCCTCACTCCGAAATCCCTCTACTCCCTGTCTACCTGTGACACAAATTTCAGGGAACTAAGTACCCGCACTCCTAGATCCCTCTGTTCATCAACAGAACCATGTCGTTCACCGTGTAGGTCCTGCCATGGTTTAACTTCCTAAAATGCAACACCTCGCACTTCTCTGCATTGAACTCCGTCAACCATTCCTCAACTCTCCTGCCCAACCGTTTAAGAATCTGCTGCAATTTCTGACAACCATCTTCCACCCATCTACCATACCACCCACTTTAGTGTCATCGGCAAACTTGCTAACCACGGCCTATAAGTTTTCAGCCAAATTGTTGATGTAAACCACAATCAGTAATGGGCCGAGCACTGATCCCTGGGGCACAGCTTTCGTCAAATGCCTCCAGTCGGAAAAAAACAACATTCCATCATCACCCTCTGCTTTCTTCCATGAAGCTAATTCTCTATCCAGTCGGCTGTATCTAACTGGATCATATGCAATCTAACGTTACAGAGCAGCCTACCATGCGGAACCTTGTCAAAGGCCATGCTGAAGTTGCTACAGAGAACTTCCACAACTTTACTCTCATCAATATAAATTAACCCCCATGATCTTGCACAACTCTGCAAGATCACACCTCAGCCTCCTGCGCTCCAAACTCTCTCTGTAGCTCAGGGACCTTGAGTTCTGGCTACAGCCT